>NC_142808.1:63057605-63357605 GCF_049724085.1 Artemia sp. Qi Xiang Cuo | reverse complement strand
AAGTTCAACCAGGACTGATAAATAAAATAACGAGAGAGGATGACACAAGTACAAAGACACAAGTACATATAAACCGATCACTCATGATCCTACTGATCAATTTACTAATAATATTATAAATGAATTAAAACAGCTAAAACAGAATGGTAAAATCACACCACAATTATACAACAAATTTTACCCCCGTGGTAGTTTCTGTCCAAAATTTTATAGCTTACCAAAACTGCATAAGCAAGGCGTTCCCCTAAGACCTATCGTAGCATGTACTAAAGTCCCCGCTTCCAATATTGGGAAATGGCTTTGCACAGCTTTCAAACCTTTACTGTATTCACAAAATTCCTACATCAGTAATTCGGCAGATTTGGTTAAAAAACTTAATAACACAATTATTTCAGAAAACAAAATAATTAGCAGTTTCGATATTGTTTCCATGTACACGAATATAGATGTGGCTACTTTTGAGAAATTATTAAAAACCAAAATAGAAGAAAATTATCACTTAATCGAAGACTCAGCGACCGGGATTGATGGTGAAGTTTTATTTAATCTTGTTAAAATATGTAATAAGTTTTCAATGTATTTTCAGTTTCGTGATTCCTTTTATCAACAAATAAATGGGTTACCAATGGGAGCAGCTCTATCCGGCCTACTGGCTAATATTTATGTCGAGAACCTTGAAAATTGGGCATTAAATTCTTATTTTTTAAAACATGTCTATTGTGGTCGTTACATGGATGACGTAATTTCACTTTGGAATTATGGGGAAACTGAACTTCGGGGTTTCCTAGATCATCTGAATACTTATGATAGAAATTTGCAGTTTACCCTAGAAATTGAATTTGAAAATAAACTAACATTTTTAGATGTGCTTATTATCCGTAATTCTAATAATTTTGACTTCACTATCTATAGAAAACCAACACAAAACAATGGATATCTTCATTTTAATTCAAATCACCCCCCACAAGTTAAAAGAGCAGTTGTAACTTCTCTCATTGACCGTGCCGTAAACATTTGCTCCGATTCATACATAAAAGCAGAAATAAATTTTATTAGACATATTCTTTTTGGCAACGGATACCCCATTCCTTTTGTCAATAATACGATTAACCATAGACTAAAAAGACATTTTCGTAAAATCAACGATATTTCACAATGTGAGGCTCCGGAAAAACCCTCTAATATAAGCTATCTTCCGTACATCCCAAGAATCACCACAAAAATAAAAAATATTTGCACAAAAAACAATCTGTATTTAGTTTTCACCAATAATTTTAAAATCACAAATTTCTTAAACTCCGGTAAAGATAAAACCCCAGTTACTCGCCAAAGAGGGGTTTATCAAATACCATGCGATTGTGGCAATTACTACGTTGGCAGAACTAATCAGAATCTAGAAAAACGGATACACCAGCATAAAGAAGACATAAACAAAGCGTTAATTGCTAATAATTCTAATAACTCCTTTGATTCTGCTTTAGCTAGCCATATATTTGATCATCCCAGCCACAAAATACTTTTTGAAAAATCTTCTCTCATTAGTAGTGATTTGGGGATAAAACAGGTGGTCCGGGAATCAATCGAAATTAGGCTCAAAATAAATAAAAAAAAAAAAATATTTCCTTAAATAGAGACTTAGGAGAATACTCACTGAATTCTTTATACTCAAATTTAATTAAAAATGATCTAACAAAATATTTTATTAAACCAATTGACAATAATATTGAACCCGTTACAAAAAGGCCTTTAAGACTAGCTGCTAAAAAAGCATGATTAGCTCTGAAAACTTGCAGTTAATAATTTCACTTTATTTCGTTTGAATGAACTCATCCTCTCTCGTCATTTTATTTAAGGATACATTTTAGTAAGGATACTAGGGCTATTTTAAAGGTTTTTAAAAGCGGTTTTTTAAACTTCGTATTTTAATGTAAGTTTGTTTTTATATATATATTTTTTATTTTTTATTTAATGTTGTGCTGAAGACGGCCCTTGGACATAGGGCCGAAATATTCACTAGTATAAATTGCACGGTCTTGAAAAAAAAAAAATTTCCCTATTGTTTTTAAGTTGTATTTGTTTGATACTATAAGCGAATTCCTATCGTCGAAACAGAATTATGTGTATTGTCAGGTAGAACCAACATCATAATAGCTGTTACGATATTATTCATAACTCTTATCCAAGATATTAAAATATCATAACTTAAGCCATGTACAGCCCTTTTAAACCTTAGCCCTTTTAAACCTTAAACCTTAGAGATAGCCATTTTGTTCAACGTAGTTCAAATTTCTGGAAATTCTGTATTTGAGGATGACAAACCCCCTAGAGCCCCCAGGACAAAGGTTGTAAGTCATGCCATGGGGGCATATACGGTTTTTATACATAGTGTTGTTGTAGAGACTTCAAAAGGGGCTAATTCGATTAGAAATTGAAATGGCCAGTACTCTTTTTAATAGTCAAAAGCGATTAAAGGGTAACTAGCTCCCCGCTCTGGTCCACTATTACCCTCAACACACCCACAAAAAACTTTCAGATAGTCATTTTGTTCAACTTAGTTTAAAGTTCTCGAAATTAGGTCTTTGAAGATGACATCCCCCCCCCAGCCTTCAGGGCGAAGGTTGTAAGGTATTCCCTGGGGGCATATAAGGTTTTTATTACAAGCGTTGTCGTAGAAACTTCAAAAGGGCTCATTTGATTGGAAATTGAAAGGGCTAGTGCTTTTTTTAATAGTTGAAATGTATTGGAGAGCAACTAGCACCCCTCTCACTCCCACCATTTCCCCAAACACACCCGATCAAAATTTTGAGATAGCCATTTTGTTTAACGCAGTTGAAAGTACCGGAAATTTGGTCTTTGAGGATGACAACCCCCCTCACAGCCCCTTAGGGTAAGGGTTGTAATTTATGCCCTGGGGGCATATAAGGTGTTTATAGAAAGAGTTGTCATAGAAACTCAAAAAGGGCTCGTTTGATTGGATATTGAAAGGCGTAGTGCCCTTTTTAATAGTCGAAAGCGATTGGAAGGCTTGAAATTTTCAAACAGTTCGTGGTAACGAACTGTAAGTAAGGAGCGACCCGGCTCAATGGTAACCAAAACTCTAGAAAACGGGTTTTTGGTACCAATAGATACATCAAAAGAATCAGATTTCAATGCTGATTTCAAATATATAATTTTCATCAAGTTTAGTCCTACCCATCAAGTAGTGCTACGCGCCTGAGAAAATTTGGCTGATTTTAAAAAAAAGAGGGAAAGACCCCCTAAAAGTTATAGAACCTTAATGAAAATCACACCATCAGATTCAGCGTATCAGAGAACCATACTGTAGAGGTTTCAAGCTCCTATCTACAAAAATGTGGAATTTTGCATTTTTTGCCAGAAGAAAGATCACGGATGTGTGTTTATTTGTTTTTTTTTGTTGTTTTTTTTCTTTTCCCCAGGGGTGATAGTATCGACCCAGTGGTCGTAGAATATCGTGGGAGGGCTCATTGGAATGGAAATTAAAAGTTCTAGTGTTCCTTCTAAGTGACCAAAAAAATGGAGGACAACTAGGCCCCCTCCCACGCTCATTTTTTTCCCAAAGTCACCCGATCAACATTTTAAGATAGCCATTTTGTTCAGTATGGTCGAAAATGTGATAAATATGTCTTTTAGGATGACTTAATCCCCCGAAGTCCCCAGGGGGAGGGCTAAAAGCTATGAACTTCACCCAATGTTAACATATAGTATTGGTTATTGGGAAGTATACAGAAGTTTTCAGGAGGTTTTTTTTCTGGTAGTGGGAGGGAAGGGTGGGTCGTTGGGAGGGAATGTTGGAGGATATGTCCATGAAGGAAGTTTTCATGGGGGAAGGTAAATTGCCATGAAGGGGGCGCCGGACTTGCCAGCATTATTTATTGGTTATTGGGAAGTATACAGACATTTTCAGGAAGGATTTTTTCTGGAGGGGGGGGGCTAGAGGAGGGGGTTACTCTGGAGAGTCTTTCCATGGAGGATGTTTCTTTGGGGTAAGGGACATTTCTATGAAGGGGGCGCCGGACTTCCAAGCATTATTTAAAAACCGATCAGAAATTAAATAAAAAAAAACAAGTTTTTTTCAACTGAAAGTAAGAAGGAACATTAGAACTTAAAACGAACAGAAATTATAACGTATATGAGGGGGTTCTCCCCCAAGTCAATACCTTACTCTTTACGCTACAGTTTTTTTAGTGCTTTCAAAAGAGCTATCTATTCTAATTCAACGGCCTTTGTAATTCAGGGGTTTGTGAATCAATTTGTTTTTAATTTTTAACGTAAAGAGCGTGGTATTGACTAAGGGGAGACCCCTCTTATATTCGTAATAGCATATACGTAATAAAAAAAAAAAACAAGCGATACGACTCAATATAATTCAAACTTTAAAAACGGAATTTTGATGTCAATAAATGTATCAAAAGAATGTGTTTATAATGCTGATTCTAAATATATAAATTTTATTAAGTTTAGTATTACTCATCAAAGGCTACGAGCCTGATTCAGCGTATCAGAAAACCCTATTACATAGGTTTCAAGCTCATATCTGCAAAAATCTGCAACTTTTTTTTTGTCAGAAGAAAAATATACGAATATAGAAGTTAGTTACGTAAGTTAATTTGTAAAGACATCCATTTAGCAAAAGAAAAGTAAAATTTTTATGCAAATTTTGTTTACTTATTCAATGACGGTAAGCCAAAATAAAAGCTGCATTAACTAAAAAACGATCAGAAATTAAATAAAAAAAAAGTTTTTTAAACTGAAAGCAAGGAGCGACATTACAACTTAAAACGCACAGACATTCTTCCGTATGTGAAAGGGGCGGTCCCCGCCACACCGCCTCGCTCTGTCCGCAAAATTTTGATTCTTACTAACAAATTTTTTTTTATAAACACATAAAAACTTTCGCATCAAGAGCGAGGCGTTGAGGAGGGGACAGCCCCTTTTATATACGGAATAATTTTTATTCATTTTAAGTTTTAATGTCGCTTCTTACTTTCAGTTAAAAAAACTTGTTTTTTTTTATCTAATTATAGTAAAGATTGATATGGGTAGAACGTATTATTATTATTATTTTATTTTTTTATTTATTTTTTTTTTAGACCAGGGTACTTCGTATCGAAGGAATTGTCGTAGGAACTTCGAAAAGGGTTCATTCGGTTGAAAATAGAAAGGGCTGATGCCCTTTTTAATAGTCGAAAGTGATTGGAGGGCAACTAATTCTCCTCCCACGTCCACCATCCCATTTACCCATTATGTTTAAAAACTAAATGTTGCCTTATGATTAAATCAAAATGCACTGTGTTAGTTCTAATTCTCAATAATTCTGCTCTTAAAATTTAACCAAATCAACTTTTGAATTTTCAATCGAATGAGCTTTTTTTGAAGTTCCTACGACAACGCTTTCTATAAAAACCTTTTATGCCCCCCGGGGCATAACTTACCACCCTTGCCCTGAGGGCTGTGGGGGAGTCTCCTCCTCAAAAACTTAATTTCTATCTAGAAATCAACTACGCTGAGCAAAATGGCTATCTCAAAATTTTGATTGTATGTGTTTCGGGAAATGGTGGGCGTGAAAAGGGTGTTAGTTGCCTTCCAATCACTTTCGACTAACAAAAAGGGCACAAGCCACTCCAATTTCCAATTGACTGAGCCCTTTTCGAAGTTTCTACGACAACTTCTTCGATATAAAGTGCCCTGATCAAAAGGAAAAAATAACAAATAAAACATTGTGTCAAAATCGTTCTTATATGCCCCCAGGGCATAACTTAAAACCCTTGCCCTGACAACTGTGGGGGAGTATCCTCCTCATAACATTATTTCTATCTGGAAATCAACTACGCTGAGCAAAAAGGCTATCTCAAAATTTTGATTGCATGTGTTTGGGGAAATGGTGGGCGTGGAAAGGGTGTTAGTTGCCTTCCAATCACTTTCTACTAATAAAAAGGGCACTAGCCGTTCCAATTTCCAATCGAATGAGCCCTTTTCCAAGTTTCTACGACAACTCCTTTGATACGAAGTGCCCTGGTATGGAATAAAAATAATCACATTCTGCCAACATCGTTCTTTACTTAGGCAGCACTATTGCGCTGCCTATGATTATGCAAGCAGCTATAAACTCAGTATATTCCAGAATTTCGGAATTATCAGAAAATGGAGATTCGATATATTCAGGCATTGTTTCCAAGCGTTTGCTTTTTAAAGTTTAAGTAACTATTAGCATGGGTCGCTTTACTTACAGTTGGTTGTCACAAGCTGTTAGCAGGTTTTTATGTGTCAGATTCAGCGGGGTCTGTTCTTTAGTTGCGATAAAATGCTTATATGTTTAAAAACTATAATATTTTTGTTGAGGATGAATAAGACTAGAGAAAGTAATCCAGCTGGTATTTTGATAATGGATACGTGCAGCTCTTCCTTAAAGACTGATTTTGGTTTTATGTCAGGTCCTCTGGTGATTTGCGCTTCCACACCAGGGCCCCATCAAGCAAGTACTTCTAGCTGCTCTTTTGCCAGATTGGCGTAACCCGCCCGGTGGTTAATTGAAGGACTGATGGGCAACTGTCAGAAATAACATCGATTCTATTGGTTGACTTCAGAAGTGGCAAAAGATAAGATAGCCGCTGGTCAGGTCCTGTCCCGGTTTGCTAGAGAACTGACGTAACATCTGTGCAGATGGAACTCAACAATACGGAGTTTGTTGTTTGCCGGTGGGCAAGAGCGTCGTTTGGGGGTGGCAAGGGGGCAGTTGCCCCCACCCCCCAAGTATGTGGATAAAAAAATATACATCCCATGCCCTTTGACTATCCAGATATGGACCCTCTTCCCCGCCCCCCCCCCATAAAAATGCTGGAGACCCCCCTGCCTGTTGGGTTTTCACGGTTGGTCCCAAAACAAGTACAACTAAGAGCTGCAACTGATAATTTAGCAATATTCTTAGACTTACTAATGAAAAATCTTAACATTTGAACTTATATTATATGAGTGGTATATGTAATTTATATAATATATTTTTTGAGGGCAGTATCTACTAAATACTTAATTACTAAATTACTAAATACAGTATTTACTAAATACTATTTAGTACCCATGTATTTTTTAAAATCCCCAGGCTGGGCCTACCCAAGTCCTACCCAAGAGGCCAGTATTGGTTGCAAGCTTGAAGGCCTCAGTAATATTTTTTTTAAACCATAAACTTTACCAAGTAACGTCTAAAATGTTTAAAATTTTCTACTGCCAATTACTACACTCAGTGTAAAATAAAACTTTTTTCTTTGAGCAAAGTCAACCAGGGATCTAAAAATTAAATTAAGACAAATTAGTTTTGCCTGGGTCTCTTATTTAAAAGGTAGAAAACACCAATTTCCAATGGCATGATCTCTTGTTACATTTATGTTCGTCATATGCCGACGGTTTTCCAAAAACCTTGATAACCTACGGAACAAGTACTGATAAAACCTATCCTCTCCACACAAAAAAGTGACCCTTTGTATACCTATGTGAACCTGGCAACTAAAAACCGTAGTTACACAATTCATCCCGGTCACTCGTCGCCTGAATCACGCTCTAGCATAATTATTGGCCGGAGCAAAGTACTATTAAGTAGTACAACATTCTGCCTCTAGAGGCGCTGAGGTACGCGGGGTCACTTTTGGAGAGTTTTGTCAGTACATGTTCCGTAGGTGATTATACTTTGATAATCACTGCAGCATTGATGTTAATTTGACCTGCCAATCAGACAATAAACATGAAGCTAAATGCTGCATTCATTTCATACTTTATAACTGTGATACTAGTTGGGGGGGGGGGGCTAAAAACCTGGCATTTTCAACCCTCATTGGACATAAAGCAGCTCCCCCAGAAATTTATTGCGGACGGTTCTGACTGAAAAATACTCCTTAGTACACTTTCATCTGAAAAAAAAGACTTGTTTTTATTCAATTTCTGATAATTTTTTTGGTCATGGTGGAATATCCCCTATACAGAAAAAAATTCCAGAAATCGCCCCCCTCCCCTATGGAAAGTTTCTCCTGCAAAAAATCTCTCCATGGAGAATTTCTCTTGGTGATAATTCCCTCATGGAAAATATCTAGAAACTCATAGAAACTCATCAGGGACAGGAAACTTTTAGGTTTTTTTCAGGCCCAATAAGACCCCCCCCCCCTTCCTATAACAAAATGTGTGATTTTTTACCAAGGGAACGATCTGTGAAAGTTTCAGTGACTGGTCACCCAAAATTAGACTTATAAAAGATGACTGCTGTAAAACATTGGCCCACGGGTTGGACTTCACAAATTATTTCGATCAATTTGCGAAAGAACCGTTTTATCAGTGCTGGTGACACCGTGGTAGCGCGTAACGTACCTATTGCTTGTCCATGGTGGTAAACGCAGCAAAAACTTTGCACAGTTTTAGTACACTGAACATAATTTGAGTCTATCTGTAGCCGTAAAAATACGCCAAAATGGGCTAAATACGGCCTTGCTCCTGGTTCGTAGGGGGTCATGTCATCCCCTGGACCAACGTGATAGACAGTGTGTTTTCTTAGTTTAGTTAAATATCTTCCTTATTATTCCTAAGCTTTTCAACTTAATAACCTTAGCTGTTACTGAGATATTCCAGACACGCCTTCTTGACAACCTTAATCCGTATTTTTTTTTTTTTTTTTTTTTTTTTTTTTTTTTTTTTTTTTAATAGTTCAACATCCACCTAGACATGCCCTGAAAGCTTCAACTTAAGGCACGTTGCTGGTCCCGCGATATTTCAGATGTGACCTATTGGCAACTCTCTGCACAACCAAGCCACCCGAAGCCAACAGAGCTGCTGGTGGCAGCTGCATTGGACGTGATTATTCAATTAAATTTTTGCGCTTTTCGGGAATTATTTATTTCGGAATTATAATTTCTTTTCGGAATTATAATTTCTGTCCATTTCATGTTGGAGTTATTATATGTATCTGTTTCTGCTCGTCTCAGGATTTATTTGGGTCTCTTGTTCTCTTTCATTTTATATTTTTAGCACCGTGTTTTGAAACGAATTAAAAATCAGGGGCTTCGTTCTTATTTACTGTGCTACAGAGAAGGAGCTTAATTTTGCAATCCCTTACGGACTAACTCAGATATTTCAATAAAGAGGTTACATCTTAGGGACCTGAAAATATTGTGAGTCTAAGGGTGCACAAGGTTTTTATCATTCTCCGTAGCCCAAACAAGCCCCAGCTGGTAAAAGGTATTATATGCCATCTAACTTAAAAATCTATCTGTCTGCTAGATGATGCGGTAAATTACTCAATTGATGTTTACGGTTTTTCCAGGAACTTCAAAACAAGGTTGCGTACTTGGCGTAAGAGAGGGGTGAATCCAGTTGATCAGCTTGTAAGAAGGTTGAATGAGTTTAAGGATACATGCTATAGAAAAAATGTCAGATATACAATCGAAACCTGACGAGTGAGTAACTGGTTGATACAGTACTCCTAATAGTACATAGCTTAGTGCTTCCAATGAGGTGTTTAAGGGCTATAGCCCTTTGAAGATATTGCCCATGACCTTTGTTTTTATTTCTTAGGTAAATGGGGTAACGTTTACATTAACGAAATATTCAGGTAGCTAAGAAATAAACTTACCTCAATAGTTAGAATGGTACTTATGCACTAATTGGTACACACCGCTATAGACTGTATGAAGGAAACCAGACACGAAACCCGCTAACGGGTATTTGCAATAGAGAAATGGAATGCAAAACGTGGTTTTCATTGTGTTTACAATATTTAAACTGTTGTTTTTTGGGATTTAGGCGGGGGAAAAAGGTACCTAGGCTAGGTTAGGTTACGTTACGTGTTTAATATTTACTTTTCTTTCCCCTCCCCCCCCCCCCTAATGTGCAAATATATAGCCAAAATTTATTTATAAACTATTATATATTCATCATATTTTATTTTGTTTTTTGTTAGCATTAACCAAACTTGACTTCTTTCGTGTGTACCATTTATTGCACAAGTACCGTCAGAATTGCATCCTGAGTCCAAATTTAAGATGTGTATTTCCGACGTAAATGGATTTTAAATTTGGATTCAGGCTGCAATTTTAACTATAGGGGTAAGTTTGTTTCTTAGCTATCTGAACAATCCGTTAATATAAACATTTTTAAGACCCTATATTTTTCTTTTGACCTATATTATAATTTGAAAACCAATTATTACACACTAATTCTGCAAAAAAAATATATTGGTAATGAAGGCGGGTTTTTTCGGTGAGGGTATAAAAATCATTTGGATCACAAGTGAATTTCACCCCCTCCCCCTGATGATAAGATATATAGCCTGAATTATAAAGTTGCATTGAATTTTCTATTTATTTATAAAGCTATTAAATCAATTTGAACAAGTGACATATGGAAAATTCAGTGTGTATATACAGTTTAGGCAACATGTTTGACCATTATGGGGGGGGGGAGGTAAAGCTCATGTGTGATGAAAATAAATGTTTCGTTTGAAATTACGATGAAATTCTGATTCTTAAGATACGTCTCTTTCTTAGCTATCTTAAAATTCAGTTGATCAGAGTAGTAGCAATATCCCTCTCAAACCCAACTCTTAAAATTTTATTTTTGTAGTTTTGATTAGAGAAAAATAATTGGTTTGGTATATTTGTTTTCAAAATAAAATATAATTATCCAGGATAAATTCTCATCTCCATAATATGGAGAGAGCTTTTGGTCCCTCGGGCCTCCAGAGTTTTTTTCAAATGAAAGTAAATTGGGACATTAGAACTTACATCAAAGAAACTATTTATGTAAAGGGACTGTCCCCTCTTTGATCCCTCCTTTTCGACCTAAGGTTTTATAGTGGTTTGAAAGTGCTTGTATCTGAGTAGTCGTTCTCACAAAATTGGAACATAAGTCAAACTTTAGCATAAAGAAAGAGGAGCGGAAGAGGGGATAGCCCCCCCCCCCTCATATACGGAAGAGTTTCCGCTTGTTTTAAGTTTCAATTTTGCGTTTACTTTCATTTGAGAAAACTTATTCTTTTATTTAATTTCTTTTGGTATTTGTGCATTATATCTCATCCCCCGCTAAACACGAAAGAAGTCAAGTTTGGTTAATGCTAATGAAATAAAATAGGGTCAAAATATAATAGTTTATAATCAAATTTCGCCTTTTTTTGTACATTAGGGGGGGGGGGGGTAAAGCATAGCATATATTAACTACTTAACCTAACCTAGGTACCTTTTCTCCCCCTAAACCCCCCAAAAACAACAGTTTAAATATTGTAAATACAATAAGAAATCCAGCTACCAGCTAGTTTTAAACAACAACAAAAAGAAATTTTTTTCGGTACTTGTGCATTATACCCAATCTTTTATGTATCTCAAATGAGACGCGACAATTACCAGGACCAAAGTATAATCACCTACGGAACAAGTACTGACAAAACCTATCCTCTCCACACAAAAAAGTGACCCTTTGTATACCTATGCGAACCTGGCAACTAGTTAAACAATTCATCCTGGTCACTCGTCGCCTGAATCACGCTCTAGTATAATTATTGGCCGGAGCAAAGTACTTTGGCTTGGTGCGATTAAGTAGTACAACATTTTGCGTCTAGAGGCGCTGAGGTACGCGGGGTCACTTTTGGAGAGTTTTGTCAGTACTTGTTCCGTAGGTGATTATACTTTGACCAGGACAGATGCAGGAGAGATATACAGGAGAGATATGCAGGAGAGATACCCGAAAGCCGATCATAAAACAATTGTTAGAGTCGAGTTATGTGAAACGGGTGATGTAAAATGAATGACAAAATTAAAATTTGGAATTTGCCAAAGACAGAAAAAGAGGAAGTTGAATTTTTTGAGGATAAGGGTTTATTGCCGAAGACAAAAGAGTGTAAAAATGGACACACCATGACTTTAATCCATTTTGGAGGTGTTGTAAGATAATGGTAATTTTGTTAATAAACCATTGTAATCGGGTATCTGTCTTTTTTTTATCTGTTTTTTTTCTTTACCCCCTCCCCCCTATGTGCAAATATATAGCCCAAATTTTTTTCTAAACTATTATATATTCATCCTATTTTATTTTATTTCATGATCATTAACCAGACTAACAGTTTATGAAAGAGTGGGTATAATGCACAAATACCAGGAAATCACGCTTTGCGACCCATTTGCCCATTGGAAATACCCGTTTGACTGGTTTCCTGTAGTATTTCATTGTACAGTATATAGCGATGGGTGAGATATAATGTACAAGTACTGTTCTATTTTTTTTTAACTATACCCAGGGTTATCGTAATACGAGTCGGGCTACCATCCCCCCCTCAAAGCCAACTCTTCAAATTAAAATCTAATTTTTGCACATGGTTGATTCAAGAAAAATAACTTGTTCAGTGTATTTGCTTTTCGGAATAAATTATAATCATCTAGAATAAACTATTATCCCCGCAATGTGGGAAGAGCTTTTGCCCAAACTGTTTGATTTTTTGCTTGAAAATTCTCACCATCTCTTTACAATGCCATGCTTTCCAGCACAGTTTATAGAATTAGCAGTATGATTATTCTCTATCTCACTCATTATAAAAACCCGGACCGGGGTGCGAGTGCTCCGGAGAACGTTTTTGCAGATATAAACATAGGCGAAGTCAGATTAGCGGGAATGCAGGTTAGTCTGTTTCCGATTGTTTCCATCAAAGTGCATTGAAACAATCGGAAACAGACTAACCAGCATCCCCGCTAATGCAGAAATAAGTGGGAGGAGCTTTTTGTTCGCACCGAGAACGAAGACCAGAAATGATCTGCGATAAGCTTACTGGTATATTCTGTCTACTGTGCTTTCCAGCATGTAATTTTTTCGTGTTTTTTACTCCTACTATTTCTTTTCTGCAAGGCTACAAACATACATATTTGAAAAATTGGTACATAACCCCTTCTTCAAAGGCCCCGCCAGAAAATTTACCAGGGGGGCGGGGGGCAGACGCAAAAATAGCAGTGGTGGTTGGGTGACAGTTCAGGTGGTTTAGGGCACCAAACTACGATTTAACCCCGAAGGGGGTGGATTTGCAATCAATTTAAAATCCTGAGAAGCTAATTGATTAAATTAGCAATAATTATATTTTAGGCTTCCCAGTTGCAAAAGAAATAATGCCACGCGGTGGTAGTACTGGATTTAACCACGTTGATTCGCTTTATTTCGGATGAAATTAGGCTACGTTTGATGATCTGTAATTGCGTATCAGCTATAGTAAGGTGGTGGAGGGGGGGGAGTCATTGTTTAGATGGGGGTAATGTAGATTCCTAAAAAGTACATTTTAATGGACAAACTGATTACTCTTCATGAGGCTTCAGATAAATGTTGAAAGAGCGGGGGGGGGGGAGTAGGAATTAATTACATTGTCTGTCTATACAGCTAATATGTTACATTTCCATATCTACCAGCACAGAGGTAGAAAAGGCAAGGCAGGTCATCATCAGCCCCGCCATGAAATTTCTTTGGGGTGGCAAATATTGCTAAGAACTTAGTTTTTAGCACTTTTAAATGGTAATATTTTTCTTTTTCTATTTATATGAGGTACTTCAAGTACTTCTATTTAAAAAAATATGTGTAAAATATTTATCGATAAGAAAATCCTATTCTAGAGGTTGCGATGGCTTCAGTTATGTAGAAGATCAAAAGTGTCACAGAATTTCCATCCATACAAACAAACAATAATAGGCCCTACTCCTTTTCATCCGACCAAAATTGCTATCCATCGCCAATTTTTTAAATTATATTCAAATTTTATCCAAAATTGAAATTGCAAATTTAACGTTGAACGGTGCTAATCAATGTACAATTATTGATTTACACATTTAAAAAGCAATTGACCAAGGATTTAAGGGACCGATACCTCCAATTATATCTTGGTTAGGCCTGGGTATGATTTGGAAAACAATCAGAAATTAAATAATAAAGATCTTTTCAACTGAAAGCAAGGAACAAATTTGAAACCCATTTGAACAGGTTATTCTTTGTATGAAGGGGGCTGTCTCCTCCTTACCTCCTTAGTGTTTAATGTGAAGTTTGGCTTTTTTCCATATTCGTTAAGAAAATTTGCAATTGGAAAAAAATTCAAAGCACTAAAAAACTTTTTTTAATGAGCGAGGAGTCGAAAAGGGGGCAGTCCCCCTTATGTATTTATATTATATTTATTTATATTTTTTTATTTATATTTATATTTTTATATTTTATATTTTTATATTTTTATTTATATTTTTTATATATTTATATTTATATTTATATATATATATATATTTATATTAAATTTTTTTATTTATTTATATTTATATTTATTTATATTTATTTATATTTTATTTATATATAGTAATTTATATTTTTTTTAAGTTTTAAACTTGGTCTTTACTTTAGTTGAAAAACCTTTCCTATTTGTTTAATTACATTTCATGAAACTATAAAGTTTTATGAATATAATACTTTTGGCAACGAATAAAAAACGAGCAATATTTCAATGATTTCTGTTTTAATTCTTATGGGTAATCAAACAGTTCGTGGTAACAAACTGAAAGTAAGAAGTGACCTGGCTAAATAGTAACCAAAACTCTAAAAACGGAATTTTGATACCAACAGATATATAAAAAAAAATTGGCTTATTATGCTGATTCCAAATATATTAGTTTCATTAAGTCTAGTCTTGCCTATCAAAAGCTACGAGCCTGAGAAATTTGTCTGATTTCCGAAAAACGGGGAAAGACTCTCTTGAAGTCATATAATTTTAATGAAAATCACACCATCAGGTTCAGCGTATGAAAGAACCCTACTGTAGATGTTTCAAGCTTATATGTGCAAAAATGTGGAATTTTGTAATTTTTACAAAAAGAAAAATCACGATTGCGTGTTTTTTCCCCAGGGGTGATCCTACCGACCCAGTGGGCCTAGAACGTCGGGAGAGCGCTCATTCTAACAGAAATGAAAAGCTCTAGTGCCCTTTTTAAGTGATCAAAAAAATTGGAGAGCAACCAGGCCCACTTCCACGCCACTTTTTTCCGAAAATCGTCCATAAAAATGTCGAAAATTTTTTGGTTTAGCATAGTTGAAAGGCCCAATACTATATCTTTAGAGACAAAATGACCCCCTACAGCCCCTGGGTCCTGGGGAAAGTCTTTTAAGTTATAAAATTCGCTCATTGTTTTATTTGTTATTGGGAAGTATGCATACATTTTTCGATTGGGGAGGGAAGGACGAATTTTCAATGGAGAGGATAGTCTCAAAGGGGGTGAGATTTTGAGAGAAAATTTTACACAGACTGAACTTGCCAGAATTCGCATACAAAATTTCTTTATATGTCTTGCTTTCTCTTTACCGATTCAATTTTACGCGTGGAGATGTTAAGGGTAATTGTCTGGGGTAAATTTTCACCAGAAATTGACTGTTCCGAGGATATTTCTATGGGGAGGCGGATTTTTCCGTGGAGGTGGAGCCAGTTATCCTGGGGTTATTTAAAAAAAGATCAGAAATTAAAAATAAAACAAATTTTTTTCACTGAAAGTAAGGAGCAACATTAAAACTTAAAATGAACTGAAATTATTACGTATATGAGGAGGTTTGCCCCCTCTTCAACATCTCACTCTTTACACTAAAGTTTAAATTTGCTTTAAAAGTGACTCCTGAAACACAAGGGTCGTTTAATTAGAACAATAAGTAACTTTTTGGAAGTGGCAAAAAACTGTAGCCTGAAGAGTGAGGTGCTGAGAAAGGGGTCATTCCCCCTCATATACGTAATAATTTATGTTTGTTTTAAAATTTAATGTTGCTCCTTACTTTTAGTTGAAAAAAACTCTTTTTTTTATTTAATGAAGCTTAGAGAAAAACAATTTCTAAAGTCAATTGAAAAAGTATGTCAGTTAAAGTAAAAGCTAAAAGTATATACAAATGAAAAAAAGTAAGTAATTACAAAAAATACACAAAACAATAGCCTACTTAAAAAAAAACTAAGATATAAACTCCCAGCATTCAGTTCTATTGAGCAATGCCGAAGCATTGGACGGATATTTTTTAATAATATCGACAGTTTGAACTTGGCTATCAAACACCACAATATTTAATGCCTTTAGACTCAGTGTTTATAAAAAGTAACGCATTACCAAAGTAGTTTGTTAAAAGTAAAACATTAAAACTAAAGTTAAGAAAATTAAATGAAGAATTTAAATTCAATATTTTTAATTTAACTTTGAATGCCAAAAGCTAGTATATTCGACACCTTTATGCTTCATAACTGTAAAAAATTATATCTTTTTCAAAATGACAACTAGATAAACACAATCACTCCTGGAAATTTTTTTTTAGATAAAACACAAAAAACGTATCCGTTCAGAAGGAAAATATAGAAATTCCCAACATTCTGTGCAGGAGAAACAATTATGCTTATAGTGGCTTAGTATATAAGCTTGTGGGTACTCTTGCAATGCAAGCAAAGGTTGACGGAATATTACCCCTTATTATACGGAATGTTACCGTAAGAAAAAATTCTTGCTAAAATTACACCTTATTAAGTTGTTTTCTTTGGGTTTTCTATAATTATACCAACTTTATTGTGTTCTAATAACTGCACTAATTACTAATAAACAAATACATAGGCTATTTAGGATCGCCATAAAAAGCTGATTCGTTGACTGAATGCCATCAATACTTAGGCTCTTATACTTTCGTTATTGATAAGGATCATTATTTACTTACCATTAATTACTATGAAGAATTTAAATTTTGCTCCAATCAAATCATATAGAAAAAATGTTTGTGGAAAACTGGTTAGGGGTTACTCAGTCAGAAATTTGAACTTATATTTTCCTTATTATGAGTCGAAATCTATTGGCAGGCAGCCAGCAATGGGGCAACATAAATTTTCTCCATGATTTTCCCCTATTCTGCTCTCGTTCCTTCGGTTTCCTTATAATTGCTTTATAGTCTCAAATTTCCCGGGGGGGGGGCATGGCCCCCTGCCCCCCTGCAGGTGCCCTTGAACTTCTGAGTTACTCTATTCGATTCATCTACAGGATCCCGTGTCTATGAGCCTGAAAAAAAATGTCAGTTTTGCACATGAATTTATGAGTAAACGAAAATGCCAAATTACCATAGTTTCTTATAGAATTTTTGTTGTATTTTAAAATTCTTATATCGTGGCTCGTAAAAGACTATTGAGAACCTTAGAAATTAGTATTTCACATTCGCAAGCAATTTATGTACTTCTCTGCTTCTAATAGAACATCCTGTTTTTGGGCGGGTTTTGTGTTGTAAGTAAAGTACCATTGTTTCAAAATTTTACAAATACAGAGTAATATCAAAAGTAAGTTTGTTTGATCTAGGTTTGTAGATATATTTTGTCTAAACTGCACCTATTTGTGTATAAAGAGTACTGATTATAGAACTACCCTCTCAATGGTATGTTTCGTGTTCTTCCTCTCGAGTTCGTTTCCCCTCATCATTTACAAGTCAAGCAGGATTTTTTGTCGGAAGTTGATATCTGGAATGGAATCGGTATGTGTATTTGGCAAAAATTGGTGCTGGCCCCATCACAAAATAGTTCTCGGCAAGGGCTTCGTTTGGGGGGGGGGCAAGGGGGAGAGTTGCCCTCCCCCAAATAATGTGGAGAAAAAAATATACCAAGGCCCTTGACCATCCGAATATGGACCCCTCTTGCCTTTCAATAAAAATGCTGGAGATTCACCTCTGGTTCTTGGATTGCATTCGCCTGCTTGAACTAAGCTTAGGGTTTCTGATTTGAGTACAGCAGTGAAGTGGCAGTTTGGTTAAGAAGTAGACCCAAAACCCAAGTTTTAAAGCCAAATTAAAATTGACAACAACTTGAAAATTTATTAAATTTTGTAAAGTTATTATGAGATTTCAGGAATCACCTGAGATTTATGAGATTTCAGTTATTATGAGATTTGAGGAATCACCTGAGATTTAGTGAGATTTCAGTTATTATGAGATTTCAGGAATAACCTGAGATTTATGAGATTTCAGTTATTACGAGATTTCAGGGATCACCTGGTGAATGTTCCTGAATGAGATGTTGCCTGGGTGCACCAAACATTCTGGTAAATTCTGGTGGATATTCTGACGCAGCTTTCAACAAATTCTGTTAGACAAGTTTCAATAGGTTTCCTGAATCAACTGTATAATCCTTTAAAAAAGAAAGAAAATGTGGCAGATTTCCTGAGCATGAGTATGGTTGATTTCATGAGCCAAGTTCTGGGAACTTCATCAGCCAAATTCCAGTACATATTTTAAGCATAAAAATTCTACGTAAACTGCCAGCTAAATATTTCTGTAGATCACTGACTTAAATTCTGATTGATTCTCTTGGTCGAATTCTGGTAGACATCGCTCTACCAGTTTTCAGTATAGAATTGCAGTCAAATTCTACTGAGTGCCTTGGGCAAATCTCCGATAGATTCACCGAGCAATACTCCACAAGGTCTTCGGAGCAAAAATCTGGCACAGCCCTTAAAAAGTAATCATGTTGAAGTAAATTTAACCAGTTTTTTATTGTTTAGAAGTAAACCAAACAGAAATGTTTGATGTATATTATGGGGGGGGGGAGATTTTATCACACTCATTTCCCTATTAGAGACAGGACAACGCGGGTCAATAATTACGATATATCGTAATTATTAGAATAAAATATTTTAATATTTTATTTAAAAAATAAAAACTATGAAAGTCTAATTGTACTAAAACAAGGAGAATTGTGAGCCATCCCTTCCTTTCCAAAAGAAAGAAGACCTCCCCAGTGTTTCTGTACAAAGCAAACATAACTGAAGAGACGTGCATATTAATCAATAACAAAGATTAGAATTATTTTTTGGTTAAAATAGATTTGCAATTTTAAAGATATCTTTTATAGTACTTCAAAACTTCATAATATTCCGCATGAACATGAGGCTTATCACCATGGTGGTGGCGTTCTTGGAGTTATTGGTGGATTAGGCCACGCCTTAGAAGATGTCCTTGTATCAAATAGTCGTAAAAGAATGACGTCGACAGGGGAAGAGATGACGACAGATGAGCGTCACTGGCGTCACGTTGCCGAAGAAGAAAGAACCTACAATGATGTTCATCCCGAAGTAGCTCCAGACACAAAAGTGTAAGGGTGTTTTTGTACTAAGGGAATACCCGACGATTTGTAACTATTGAGAGGAAATATAGTTTTACCTGGAATTATAATTAACCGGTTAATTTCCGGTCAAATTGCCACATGTACAAAAAATCACTAATCTGATCAAAATAATTTCGGATGAATTATAAGTTTGGCAAAAGATGCAAACAATTAACCATGATCAAGTGTTTTCCTCTTCCTGGATACAGGAAGAAATTAAACCCAACCAGTCATGTTGCTCAGACAGCCTTATGAGACAGCCATTTGGCTCAGCATAGTTTAAAGACTCAGTGACTATACCTCTTTGGATAACATGATCCCGCTGCCCCTAGGTAAAGGGCAGGAGTGTAGCTCCAGCATTTTATTGGGGACAAGAGGGGTCTCCATCGGGAGAGTAAAGGGGCATGGGCTATATAATACTTTTCTCTCCAAATTGTTGGGGGGTAACTGCCCCCCTCCCCCACCCGAAACAACTCCACTGGTAAAGGGGTTCTAAGTTATGCAATTTGCCCATTATTTACATATAGTAGACTAATTATTGTTGAGAAATATACGGAAATTTTTGGGGGGGATTTTTCCGGGGATAAAAGTTTCCATGGAAATTTTATATGGGGGGGAGAGGATTTTCATACGTGACTTGAAAAATGGTCACAAGTGAAATGAGAGAACAAGTTTTCTCAACTGAAAGTAAGAAGTACTATTAAAACGCAAATCGGACAGGAATCACTACGTACATGGGGGGGGGGGCCTGCGCCTTCCTCATCCTTCGCTCTTTACGCTGAAGTTTTAACTTTTTGTCTCAATTCTTTAAGAACGACTCATGAAACACAAGGGCCGTTTAACTTTAATGAGAATCCTTTTTAAAGATCGTTGAGACTTTAGCACAGAGAGTGAGGGATGAAGGGGTATCTCCTCTGGCATACGGAGTAATTTCTGTCTGCTTCAATATTTGTAATTTTGCTCCTCACTTTCAGTTGAAAAAATTTATATTTTATTTAATGACGTTACAAATATAATATCTGCTATACCAAACTTGGTGGCCGATGTTTATCCCCCGGCGATTCCTCCCACCCCCCGCCAGAAAATACTCCTCCCACGGAAAATACCCATCCCCCCGTGGAAAATACCCCCAGCGGAAAATACGCCCGGAAAATCCCCCCCCCCCGCGCGAAAAACACCTCCACCCCGCAAAAAATATCCCCCGCGGAAAATCTCCCCGTGGAAAATAAGGCTTTCCAAATTGGAGAATTTTATTTGAGTTTTCTTATTTATTTCCGTAGGGGGAACGGGTTTTGATACTTGTGTATTATGCGCCACTCACTCAAGTTTAGGGTGTGTAAAATTCGAGAACACACCAGTTTTTCCGTTAGTTTCTTCGTTACTTTAGAAACAAATTTGGGCTATATATTTGCACATTAGGGGGCGGGGAGGGGTAAACTAGGTACAATTATTCTGCATATTATGAAGTAAGACTTGTTTTCTGACTTCAAACTATCCAAATACTTTACCCCCCCCCCCCCCCGGGGGAAAGAAAGCTTTCCAAATTTGAGAATTTTATTTGAGTTTTATTTTTTTAATTTCCGTAGGGGGAAGGAGTTTTGAAACTTGTGTATTATGGGCAACTCACTCAAGTTTACTCTGTGCAAAACTCGAGAACAAAATAGTTTTTTTTCAGCTTAGGGCGAGACAAGACAAAGACAAATGACAGAATGCATGGGAAATATATAATTTGGGCTATAAATTCCACAAAGGGGGCGGGGGTAAGGTATTTGGATAGTTTCAAGTCAGAAAACAATTATTTTTAGGTATATGGCCACTAAAAAATTGCAGAAGAATAGCGAGGTATCTAGAAAAAAAAATCCTAGTATAAATGTAATGTTTTATTTTAGTATTTTATCCACGTGTTAAATATTTTTTTCTCAATAAACGTTTTTCCAGGTAATAAGTACTATTATTAGGTTAATGTAGTGTTTCATTCAAGGGTTTTATGGTTTTCGCTGATCAAAGTTTATGTTATTTGTGCCTTTCGTTTATGTTATTTTACTATGTTCGTAGCCGTGTTATTATTTGGCTTTAAAATACACTTATTTATCTAGAAATATGCAGACTAATTGTACCAAACAGATTTTTTATACAGACCCGCTATACTTTACCCTCCCCTCCCCTAATATGCAAATCTATAGCCCAAATTTATTTCTAAAGTAACGAAGAAACTAACGAAAAAACCGATGTGTTCTCGAATTTTAAACAGAGAAAACTTGAGTGAGTGGCGCATAATACACTGTTTTAAACTTGCTAATTACTTTAGTTGAAAAACCTTTTCTATTTGCTTAATTACAATTCCTGAAACTGTAAATTTTTGTGAACGCAATACTTTTGGTAGCGCAGAAAAAACTAAAAATATTTCAATGATCACTATTTGGATTTTGATGGATACTCAAAATGCAGAACAACGGGACCAAACATATTTTGTATACAGACCCACTGTGTTTTACCCCCCCCCCCTAATATACAAATCTATAGCCCAAATTTATTGCTAAAGTAACGAAGAAACTTAAAAAAAAAACGGTGTGTTCTCGAATTTTACACAGCGTAAATTTGAGTGAGTGACGCATAATACAGAAGAGCAAAATTCCTTCCCCCTACGGAAATTAAAAAAAATAGAACTAAAAAAAAATTCTCAATTTGGAAAGCCTTTTTTCCACGGGGGGGGATATTTTCCGGGGGGTATTGAACGAGGGTATTTTCTGCAGGGGGGTATTTTCCGTGGGGGTATTTTCCACGGGGGGTATTTTCCGGGGGGGGGGGGTGCGTAGTCACTGAGAAGGTAACGCCTAGAACCACCAAACTTGTATATAAGAAAACGTCAGTTTTCCAGGTTATTTATTCATCGATTTTATTCTCATGACAAACACAAATTATATCCAAGAAATTGTCACCCATGATTGTTGTAGCCACATATAGACGGAAGGAGCACAGGGTTTATCCACCCCCCCCCACCCCCCTCAACATCCATTGCACCCATGGTCTTTATAACCAATCAGAGATGTTCTGATGATATCTCGCTAGGTACAAATATATATCTTACTATCCCTGTCTGTTTACAGTCTGTTTTGTACTTTTTTGACCCCTTCCCCCTGCTAAGAAGTCCATTCCCTACCTAGAAGAATTTCTTCTTATGGGATTACAAAACCTCTTAAATAATAATATGTTCTTTATGAATATCCACCCTATTAATATTATTTTAATCTTATTTTGTGCCTTTCGTTTATGTTATTTTACTAAGTTCATAGCCGTGTTATTATTTGGCTTTAAAATACACTTATTTATCTATAAATATGCAGACTAATTGTACCAAACAGATTTTTTATACAGACCCGCTATACTTTACCCTCCCCTCCCCTAATGTGCAAATCTATAGCCCAAATTTATTTCTAAAGTAACGAAGAAACTAATGAAAAAAACGGTGTGTTCTCGGATTTTACACAGCGTAAACTTGAGTGAGTGGCGCATAATACACTGTTTAAAACTTGCTAATTACTTTAGTTGAAAAACCTTTTCTATTTGTTTAATTACATTTCATGAACTGTAAAGTTTTATGAACGCAATACTTCTGATAGCGCAGAAAAAACTAAAAATATTTCAATGATCTCTATTTGGATTTTGATGGATAATCAAAATGCAGAATAATTGTACCAAACATATTTTGCATGCAGACCCGCTATATTTTACCCCCCCCCCCTAATATACAAATCTATAGCCCAAATTTATTGCTAAAGTAACGAAGAAACTTAAAAAAAAAACGGTGTGTTCTCGAATTTTACACAGCGTAAATTTGAGTGAGTGACGCATAATACAGAAGAGCAAAATTCCTTCCCCCTACGGAAATTAAAAAAAAATTAAATAAAAAAAATTTTCAATTTGGAAAGCCTTTTTTCCACGGGGGGGGGGGGGGGTATTTTTCGGGGGTATTGAACGAGGGTATTTTCTGCAGGGGGGGGGGGTATTTTCCGTGGGGGTATTTTCCACGGGGGGTATTTTCCGGGGGGGGGGGGTGCGTAATCGCTGAGAAGGTAACGCCTAGAACCACCAAACTTGTATATAAGAAAACGTCAGTTTTCCAGGTTATTTATTCATCGATTTTATTCTCATGACAAACACATTATATCCAAGAAATTGTCATCCATGATTGTTGTAGCCACATATAGACGGAAGGAGCACAGGGTTTATCCACCCCCCCCCCACAACATCCATTGCACCCATGGTTTTTATAACCAATCAGAGATGTTCTGATGATATCTCGCTAGATACAAATATATATCTTACTATCCCTGTCTGTTTACAGTCTGTTTTGTACTTTTTTGACACCCTCCCCCTGCTAAGAAGTCCATTCCCTACGTAGAAGAATTTCTTCTTATGGGATTACAAAACCTCTTAAATAATAATATGTTCTTTATGAATATCCACCCTATTAATATTATTTTATTCTTATTTTGTGAGTAAAAAATAAAACTATTAAGCCTGGTCTTGGTAGGGACGCAAGCAAAGGGAGCTTTTTGGACCCAGCTCTTCTTCTGAAATTTGAATACTTGTCTAAACCTTTTGCATACTTACTTCACGGTTAGCTAAATCATTCTTTCTTTGGAATGAAAACAAACGCTATGTATGAGGTGAATCAAGGGTCCTATTTAAAATATTACTGAGGCAATGACACTTCCCTGCACTGCTCCTATAGTAGGGCACTTTATAGTTCTAGTTCTAGTAACTAGTTCTAGTTTATCTTTATTTTAGAAACACAAATCCAACGCCATCTGATGATAAAACAACAACCACTGGCCAGCAGCACATTTCCCATTTGACTCATGCCTGGCCAGAGCCAGATTCAAAGCTCATGGTTGGCAGTAATCCTAAAGCTACTCCGAGCTCACAAGAGGAAATGGAACAAGTGCGAGTTCATATGGAAAAAATGGGAAAACAGCCATTTAACAAGACGGTGTCCCACCCTGAAAGTGTTCCCCGTCCAGTAAAAAAAGAAATCAGCGGAGAGGAACGACCAGCCATTTCAGAATTCGACAGAGCTCTTGATAAACTCACAGGTAACTTTGAATATTGTTTCGGCTTATACTAGTGAAATTTGACATTCGAAAAAGGACATATAGTAATAGCAATGCTTTTTCTCCAAAATGTAAATCGAACCTCGATAACTCGAAATCCTCGATATCTCGAGTTATTTTCAATCTCTTGGAAAAGCCTGTAAGTCAAAGAAAAAGCCATGCATAACTCAAAATAATTTTTCGGTTATATTTTACCTCTGTAAGTCGAAGGAACCCGCAGAAATACCTGGTTCAAACCCGAGTCTTGCGTTCATTGGCGATAAATTCAAAAATGCCTTACCATCCTGAATTCACAGCCCATGAAGTTTGCTTACTGGGACCCCAAACAGATGATTTTGAATTGAAAATCAAGTATTTTGCAGTAGGCATCAAGACATGGCTAATTGTAGAAAAACCCAAGACAGATAGTCCGAGTAATTTAGAGGGAAATTCTATTCCTCAGCATCAAGCGTTTTCAGCTGCGAAGTTTCAACCCCGTGTTTTACTCCAGAATTCGCTTTGTGAAAACGCTTGATGCACTAGACGATAACAACCCGGGTCTGAAGCCGCTGAGCCTGAAAACGAGGCTCTAGAAAACTAAATTTATTATTGATATTTGATGAGATGAGATGGGTTTTATTTTCAACTAATAATTACATCATACTTAACTGGCACTTACCACATTTTTAGAATAACATTATCAACCAAACGTAGAAATAGTAAGAACGTATGACGTTTTATTAAGCCACTACTGTCGCTTGAGCAGCGTCACACAATCTTTCTTCATGAACCAAACTCATTCGCTCTTCCTACTCTTTTCTTACCTTTCAAAACAATTTAACTCTCCCGAATTAAAAAAAAAGATAACAAACAACAATCAAAAATATTTAATTCCCACCCAACAAAAACTTTTTAAATCTAATTTTAAACTGAAACTGGTTTTCTAACTCCCTAATGCTCTCCAGGAAACCATCCTATCCACTAGTTTATCCACTAGCTTTACCCACTAGTTCTTCCAGTGACCGTGCAGAAATCGTCAAAGCAGTATCATATGCAAATGCTGTAAAAGTTGCTTTAGGCATATAGAACCTCAACGTATCGACGTTTACGAGAAAGAGTAACGGACCCAGGATTGAGCCCTGTGGAACTCCATATTTTTCAGGATTGACTCAACTAACGATGTCACCTAACATTACTTTAGTTGATTTTCCATACAAATATGATTTAAACCAATCCAAGCAAATATCTTTATCCCCGGACTAGACAGGCGACACAGCAACAACTCAAAATCCACAGTGTCGAAGGCTTGTTTGAAGTCGACAAAGATCGTTAAAGAAATGAAACCTTTTTCTAGAGCTCCATTGACTACATCCAGAAGATGGTGAACAGCATGGCTAGTAGAATGTTTACTGAGGAATCCGAATTGGCTGTCACACAATATTCTTAGTTTATCCAAATATTCCTGAAGTCTCCTGTGAATTATCTTTTCATAGATTTTTAGAAAAATTAGGCAATAACGAAATTGATCACCAATTCGATAGTTCTTGTTTATTGCCTCCTTTATACAATGGTATTACCTTTGCCAGTTTAAGACCACTAGGGAATTCACCGGTCTGGAGTGCTAGATTTATCAAATGAAGTAGACAAGGTAATATATAAACTAGGATAGCATTTAAAGCCCTAAGATTAAGTCCGACTATTCTAGCCAAGTTGGACTTCAGTCCTTTCACTGTGTTCTCGATCTCCTTTGCTCAGCACTTCTCGAACGAAAAACTACGCCCTTCGCCTCGATTATCAATAAAGGACTTTTCCAGATGTCTTCCAGACTTTTTAGCTACTTCACCTTAATACTTGCACCTTTGTTTGTGAAATATTTTCCGAATCCCTCTGCCATTTCCTGTTTATCAGTGATTTCAGTTCCATTCACCAAACGGCTCTTTACTCCATCATTATCATTAGTCTTCCCTTTTAAAACCCCATTTATTAGTCGCCAGGTTCCTTTTGCATCACCACTTTTACCAGAGGCAACGCTATAGCGTTGCCTATGGTAAAGACCATACGGCTCCTATGTTTTATTATTATTTATTTATTTGTTTTTTTCCCAGAGGTACTTCATATGAAAGGGGTCGTCGTAGAAACTTCAAAGGGGGCTTATTCGATTGGAAGTCGAGAGTTCTAGTGCCCTTTTTAATATTCGAAAGTGATTGGAGGGCAACTAGCCCCCCCCCCCACATCCATGATTCCTCCAAACACATCCAATCAAAATTTTGAAATTGCCATTTTAGTTGATTTCCAGATAGAAAATATGTTTTTGAGGAGGACACTCCCCAAGAACCCTCAGGGCAAGGGTTTTAAGTTTCGCCCTTATAGAAGACGTTGTCGTAGAAACTTCAAAAAAGGCTCAATCGATTGGAAATTCAAAGGGCTAGTGCCCTTTTTTATACTCGAAAGTGATTGGAGGGCAACTAACCCCCGCTCACACCCACCTCTTCCCCAAACACATCCAATCAAAATTTTGAGATAGGTATTTTATGAAACGTAGTTTTAAGTTCTGGAAATTAGGTCTTTTAGGATGACAACTCCCCCACAGCCCTCAGGGCAAGGGTTGTAAGTTATGCCCTGGGGGCATATAAGGTTTTGTATGTACAACGTTGTCGTAGAAACTTCAGAAAGGGCTCATTCGATTGGAAATTTAAATGGCTAGTTCCCTTTTTAATAGTCAAAAATGATTCTAAGGCAACTGACACCCCTTCCACGCCCACCATTTCCCCAAACACATACAATCAATATTTTGATATAGCCATTCTGTTCAACGTAGTTGAAAGTTCTGGAAATTATATGTTTGAGCAGAAAACTCCCCCCACAGTCTTCAAGGACAAGGGTTATAAGTTATGCCCTGGGGCAGTTCATGTTTTTTGGATTTTGTGCAAATCGCGGATATTGGCGAATAACTCGCTTTTATGGTTGTTAGGTAGTTGGTTTTAATTCTTTTAATTTTTGGCTTTTATTGATTCATCGTTTCGTTTCGCGCTGAAGAAGAGAGGCGTGTGTCCTCTCGAAATATTAGCTTTGTATTTTAATTATAGTCATTTTGCCTACAAAAAACCCCATTTTTCTCGTTTTTCTTTCTTTATGTGATGTCAGGCCAATGTGGTTTAAGAAATTATCTTGGGCATATATAGTTCTTATGGATCGGATCCTCGTATAAACTTCGGAGAGGGCTCATTTGATTGGAAATTGAGAGTTCTTGTTCAATTTTTAAGAGTCAAAAGAGATCGGAGGGCAAATAGCCCCCCCCCACCACGCCCTAAATGCATCAGATAAAAATTTTAAGATAGTCATTTTGTTAAAAATAGTTCAAAGTTCTGATAACAAAATTCCGGTGGCGACACAGCCCCCCAGGGCCTGGGGGTAGGCGTTGTATGTTATGCCCTGTAGGCATATATGGTTGTTATGGAAGGGATTCTCGTATAAACTTCCTAGAGGGCTCATTTGATTGGAAATTGAAAGTTGTAATTCACTTTTTAAGAGTCAAAAGTGATTAGAGGGCAGGTAGCATCCCCCCACACTCCATTTATTTTTTTCCCAGAGGCTGTTCCTATAGAAGAGGGCGTCGTATAAACTTCAAAGGGGCTCATTCGATTGGAAATCGAAAGTTCTTGTGCCCTTTATAAGAGTCAAAAGCGATCAGAAGGCAACTTGTCCCCCAAGCTCTTTCTCCCAAATACATCTGATAAAAAATTTGAGGTAGCCATTTTGTTAAAAATAGTTTAAAGATCATATAACAAAACTCCTTTAAGTATGGTCATTTCGTTAAAAATAGTTCAAAGGTCACATAAGAAAAACTCCTGTGTCGACACCCCCCCCCCCCCGGACCGGGGCAGGCGTTGTAAGTATTGCTCGGGGGGCATATATGGTTCTTATGGAAGGTATTCTCGTATAAACTTCACAGAGGGTTCATTTGAATGGAAATTAAAAGTTGTAGTTCACTTTCTCAGAGTGAAAAAAGATTGGAGGGCGACTAGCCCCTCCCGCCCTCCACGCCTTTGGGTTTATCGGATGGATAAACCCATCCGATAAAAATTCCAGGTGACCATTTTGTTAAAAATAGTTCAACCTTCAGATAATAAAACTCCAGGGTCGACACAACTCCCCAGTGCACAGGGACAGGCATTGTAAGTTATACTCTGGGGATATATATGGTTCTTATAGAAGGGATACTCGTATAAACTTTAGAGAGGGCTCATTTGACTGAAAATAGAAAGTTCTAGTTCACTTTTAAAGAGTCAAAAGACACCGAAGCTTAATCTAGTCCCCCCCCCCACGCTCTTTTTCTCCAAACCCATATGATAAAAATTTTGAGATAGCAATTTTGTTAAAAATAGTTCAAACATCAGATAATAAAAACTCCGAGGTTGACACAAACCCATTTTTTCACTTTGATACCAGTTGATAATTTGATGAATATTTGATTTATTTTTTTTTTTTTAAGTTTGACCATGAACTAAGGAATTTTATAAAACTTGAAATTTTTTGCAATCAAAAACTAACAAAAATTAATTTAAAAAAAACTTTCTGAAAAATAAGTTTTTCAACGGAAATTAAAGGCCATTTTAAACTTTAGCTTAAAAGATACAAATACCTTTTAAAATTCAAACTCAAAACGATCAGAAATTACTATTAAAGAATAAATGAAACCCAAAACGAACAAAAATTAATTAAACAATCATAGCAAAAACATGCAACAAGTAATAATATAAATGAATAAATAGATCTTAAAGCGAGTAATGCTTAGATTGAATATGAAAATCAAGCTTAAGACGAAATAAATCTTTTCCTATTGAAGTACAAATGAAACTTAAAATAAACAGAAATTAAATAAACAATCAATGCAAACAAACATACAATACATATTAATGTAAATTAATAAATAAATCTTAAAACGAATGAAACTTAAATTGAATATTTAAATCAAGCTTGAAACGAATAAAAATCACCACAAACAAGAGTTTGGGTATGACCATCTCTCACTGTAAAAGTCTAAAACCTACTGCGTCATTGGCGCTTTACTGAAAACTATATGCGTCTTGAACAGTCTTAGAAAATATAAACAACATCAAATTGAATATTTGATGTATAAATATATTAATTGTTGAAAGATCCATCAGTTCAAGAATTTATTTCACTGTAATTGTATTTTTATTTTCAATGCTGTAAGAACAGGAAAAGAAAATATTTGTAATATAATTCGTTTTCAGTTAAGCACCAATGACGCAGTAGGCTTTTGGTTTTTATTTACAGTTAGGTAAGGAGGCAGTATCCAAACACTTGTTTGTAGTGAAACTATATTCGTCTTTAACAACTTTAAAAAGAGCTAATAGATTAAACTGAATAGTTAATGTATAATGATATTATAATGATATTAATTGCTGAAAGCTCATCAGTTCAAAATGTTACTATAATTTTAATGTTTATTTTCAATATTAAGTACAAAAGAAAATATTTGTCATATAATTGGTCTTCATCCCATGCTATAGTACTAACTTGCTCTTTCAGCTTTCTCAAGTTATTCTCTCTCTTATTTCTGTAAACTCTCTTACTTGGGTTTTTAGCCGAAGTTGTAATACTATTTATCATACAAACAATCTGGAGGTGGTCAGAAGCAGGTTGAAGGAGAACATCACAGAATGCTTCCCTCAATAGATTTGAAGAAACAAATATGATATCAGTTAATGTTGCCGACTGAGCAGTGATACGGGAAGGAATCAGAATCACTGGGTACAAATCATGAGATAATGCAAGATTTTAAAATTCTAAATTAAAACCATTTAAATTCAATAAATCAAAGTTAAAATCTCCCAGAATAACGCACTTATTTGAAAGTCAAATCTTGACATTAAGTAAAGTCTTGAAATTTCAAGTCTGTAATATACTAATATAGTTATTTTTAACGTTGTAGCGGCTATAGGAAGTAAATTTAGCGATTTCCTACCTCTGTATTTTGAATTTTCCTTTGGCTTATCTCTATAACTCGTTTCCTTTATATGTCCAAAATTATACAGAATGACTTCTATAACTCGGATTGTGCATAAGTCGAACCAAACGTAAATCAAAGGAAAATCTCGTGGTCCCGTGAATTTCGATTTAGCGAGAGTAATTCTTTTATCTGGCATAACTGAAAAAGCGTCGCACGGGTTTCTTAATATTTTGTTAATATGAGTTACGTTTAAGTGTAAACTTTCCTACTTTAACAAGTTCTTTCATGCTAGGTAAAACAAAAACCCATCAACCCATCGTAATCACTATCTCAAATCATCACAATTATCATAACTATTCAAAATCTAAATACGTGGCATGACGATTGAACCTCTGCTTAAACGTGAAATATTTTCTGTGAAAAGTTTTTTAGTTTTGTTCTCAAATTTATTAATTGCTCATCTATATATTGTATTTGGTTGCTATTAGATTGACCTTTCCGTAACTTTACGGAAAACTGCGTAATGTAAAATTCTATGTAGAAACGTAGTCCGTTCGGCATTGTCTACGTCACTGAAAAAGCGTTTCTTGTAAGATTAGGGCCGTTTTTTCACTCATCAATGTACTAAGATCTTACATCTTTTGTCAGAAAACGCTTAAAAGTGAAATCTTTGAACTAAGATCTTACATCTTTGGTCGTTTTATTCAAAAGTCTTTCATCGTTCTTCTCTGATCAGCGGTCTGAGAACAATGATGAGTAGATCATCAAAGTTCTCTCATCATTGTTCTATATGGGAGAAAAGTGGCGGTCTTCACACTTATTGCTAACATTAGTGAGCTGTAAGATCTTAGAACAAAGATGAGTTAAAAAACGATAATCTTTGCAGAAAGATGTGAGGTCTTAGTGCTAAAAAACGGGCCTATTGTATAACGATATGTATACGGTTCCTGGGGTCATTTGAAAGAACCGTTGAATGACTCTATCAAAAGATAACTAATACATCCTATTAAACAAAATACGTTCGAATAATTGGTATAATCCATGTGCCATGTCTCAAGGCGATTAGAAGTTTCTATTTTTACTGAAAACGCATCATATTCATTAATTTTTTTTACAATTTTTAACTTTCGTGTAAGAAATGTTTGTGATGAAAGCTAGAAATAATCTTTATTGTGCAGACATCTGTTTCTCAATAACTATCAAAACAAAAAAAACGATTTTTTAGTTTATTGTCGGTGTCAGAAACACCGTTCGAACTATTGTCACCAGTTTACTCGTAAAAGATGAGCCAAGATTTAAATTCAAATAATTAATTTGATTTCAATAATAGTCTAAATTTAAATAGTATAAGATGAACAAAAAATAGGTCACAAAAGTGTTCATCAAATTCATTCATCTTCTAAACGGCTTTTTCTAAGAACAAAAAAGGATTTTTTCGGCTTTTTGAGGAACATAGAGCTACTAGTCACTCCGATTTTTTCTAAAAATACTATTAATACCCCCGGACTTTCGTGGAAAACAAAAACTGTTGCATTACTCCTCTGCTACGTAGATCATAATTTAAATAACAATGTGGCCCCAACTAGGGTCCGAGAGGGTGCTTTCGAAGGTCTAATTTCATTTTGTTCCCCACTTTTGAGCTATGAAAATTTTTTTGAATGTTCCTGTGGCTTTTGTAAAAAAACAAAAAACACCTCACTTGGATAAGAATCGGTAACGTAGCCCCTTTGGTGCCCAGGTTGGTGCTTCTTTGGATCTAAACTCGGGGTTGTTCTAAGCATACATTGAACTTCAGTATTCTCAGCTTTAAGATTCTAATAAATTACAATCTCATCGCTATTCTGTATACCCGAAGCCACCATCGTCTCATCCAAATTACTTCATTGGCTTCCATGAGTTCCAGAATTTATAATCGACAACCCTGATTTTAAATCCATTCAAGTTTCTTCGGTAACAAACATGGCCGTAACCAGGGTTTTTGTTCGAGGGTGGGGGGGGGGGGTATTTTTTCAGGGGGATGTGGAAAAACTTTAAAAAACGCATCAAAAAATTGTTTATATGCATTTTGTTACGTTTTTACGAGTCGGACAAACATTTCAGGGTAGATTCAAACCCCCTAACCCGTCCGCTTGGATGTGGCCTTGGTACCGGAACAAGTAAGATGCTGCTCTGAATTTAGATCTCAAGACCGCCTGACCCGGGTATTGAACAGGGTTGCCATCATACACACTTCGTGTGAAATGCCTTTTTTTTACCTTAGAGAAGATGCGGAAGAGTGAAAATCACTCTTTCTGAGTGTTAGTTTTCATTCACTCTGAATATCAGTAGTTGGCAACTTCGCCAGAAGTGTAATTAACCCATGGAACAGGGTTACCAACTTGCACACTTTTCGTTAGAAATGCACTATTTCATACCTAAGAGGTGATGCACAAGCAGCGGCAACCGTGTGCCTCTAATTTTTTTGAATTGCACCCCTGTTGAGCAAAAATCACTCTTTTTAGGCCTTGATTTGCACTTTTTTGGACTTCAGCAGCTTGCAACCCTGGCACCAAAGAACCAACTTTAGTTTTACCGTACTTCCCGTGAGAAGCAGTTCTAACGGGGATAATTTTTTTCTTCTTCAAAGCTATCACATGTCTTCAGAGTATCTTTATAATCTTAAAAGTAGAGAATAAGTAGAAAAAATGTCTCATAAGCTGATTTGGCCCGTAGATTGTTTTTGAGTGTCCCACTGAACGACAAAATCTGGAACGCAAGTTCTCAAGAAGCCATTCAACACTAAGGTACCAAGGACATTAAAACTGAAATATGATAGTTTGATTTGGTTTATTGGAGACTAATAATGATATTTATCTTCAAAATTATAAAAATTTGAAATTTCAATTTTTAAAGAAAAAGACCTCAATGTGTAGTTATATGGTATTGGTTTTAGTGGGCACCAAATAATAATAATAATAATAATAATAATAATAGCAAATGAGGTGGGTGAAAAATCCTAAAAAAAATACGCTAGAAACACATGGCACGAAACAGCTTAATAAAGTGCAGCTTTTCTTTGAAGATGTTTTTATCTTTGAGAATCAAGTAAGGTTTCAATCTGTCCAATTCCCTACAGAGATTTATAATCGGCTTATTTTATTTACTTGCTATTGACATTTTTGCTGCTTGAACTTAAATTGACTTGGTATTTAGTGACTTAGTAAGTACTAAGATTCAGACAGAACGATTTAATTACCTTAGAGGATTGTACTATTTGTGCATAGCAGCGATACTGATAACATATATTAGGCAATAAGCAAAAGAGGGGAGGGTTCCTGCCGCAAGTGCCGTATGTACCTGCCGGTATTTAGTTACCCTTAAATTGCGGGGAATTGGTGAGCGGGTCCCGACGCTTCCCACGTTCCTAGTATTGTGTGATTCAGTGGACTTCGGCTGTTTTTTTTGTGAAAGTGATGACTGAAAAGCTGGTATTCAACCCAGTTCTGAACGTTTTGAGCAGATCACTCATTGAAGGGGTGAAATTCGATCAGATTGTGAAAAGCGCAGTGAACTATTTCGAACATGATACAATCATACAAGCTAAAAAGACCCTTCACAGCGAGTTGGACATTCAAAGCCGGATGGGTTCGTATGCCAAAGATGAGGGCAACATTACTGATGTGTGCAAGTCGCTAGTCTCTGCGGCAAAGCAAAATGTCCCGATCCCGAAATTTGTGATATTTAGTCCCTGTGTAGTACCTGCCATCGGTGAGGCAGTTCACGCTACAGTAATTTCCAAAGTAAACGAACTCTCCAGAAAATTGGATGGAGTTATGCCAAATACTAGCCGCTCTACAGTCACCCTGCCAGATAAATCTCAATCGTCCCAACCACACCCCTGAGGCCGCTTTCCTCTGTGATACTAAAAGACCCTCCAACAGACTTAAAATGCCCAAGCGAACGCAAAGCATTTATCGACAAACTGTGCCCATGTCCAGACGGCGATATAACCGAGTTACGCCACTCTAATACCGAGTGGAAACTCGTGGTTCGTTCCAAGCAAACCGCGAGCCAGATAGTGGATGCAGCTAAACGTGCGAAACCGTCGCTCAACATCTCCCTCAAGGAACCTGCTTTTTTAGCTGCGATCAAGCGAGTGCCGGAGGATCTAGACGAACAGTCTCTTAAACAGCTAATCCCCAAGTGTAATAAAACCCTACAGTGTGGCTAGTCTCGAATATTTAAAGTCTACTTTCCGACACGAAATGACCTCGATACCTTTCTCAAAGTTTCAGTGAAAATCAGATATGAATACCTCCCAGCTGATGAGTTCGTGTTCTTACCTCGGCGCTGCTTTAATTGCCACGTAATCGGTCACCTAGCCGCAGACTATAAGAACGGTTCATTATGTTCCAAATGCGACTCCGCCGATCACAAATCTACGTCCGATACCCCGTGTCATAAGGCAGCCTTTTGCGTTGGTTGCAAGAAGCAGGGTCATACTTGATATAGTGTTATGTGCCCGAAAAACCGTAACCCCTCAATTTAATGACCTCGTCAATAATTCTTTTATCGTGGAATATAAACGGCTCTTTTATCAATAAACTTCCGTTTCTGGAAAGCCTCCGTTCTGAGTTTAGTGTGATTTGTCTCCAGGACATTTTGTTACTAAACATGGTCTGAACATACTTGAGCTTGAGGATATGACAACTTATTGTGTACCCGCTAGACAGCTGAACAATAGAGGCCGACCCTTGGGTTGACTTATTACGTTTGTTAAATCAGCTCTCCGTTCTAGTATCTTCGAAGCAAATTATTATTATCTAGCTGTGAGAGTGGATTGTTCTGTGTGTATTAGTGTGTATCTTCCCACAGACTATAATAATGACCAGTCTGAGCGTAAATTTGCGTTATCTTGTGAAAAACTAGGTTCATGTATAGACAAAATTCAACACTTAACACCTTGCATTATAGCCAGCGACTTTAATTGTAATATGTCAGAGCCGAATTATCAAGCTTCACCGTGTACAACACTAGTTAAGGGCTTATTTAGTGATTTCTTGTGTGTTTTAATATATCATCCGATTTTACGTATGTTCACACGTCCTCGCGAACTTCCAACCTGGACCACGTTGTAGTATCGTCAGATTTGCGAGCGGATATAGCAAAGGTTGTGTTTGATTATCAGTTGTCTGATCATCTTCCCATAACTTGCTCTGTCGGTATGCCATCTTCTGGTCACCAAACCACACCTCTTGCTCCTTCAGCACCTCGACACCGTCGTATCTGGTTGAAAATTGATCAAGCCTTATTCATCGAGTTGGTAGATTCAGTCCTGAATAAAATCAGCGTCCAATTTCATCTCCTTCAGAAGTCACTCCAGTTACCTCAAAAAGAGGTTTCGATTTGTCTAGATATATATTGATTGGGTCCCGACGCTTCCCACGTTCCTAGTATTGTGTGATTCAGTGGACTTCGGCTGTTTTTTGTGTGAAAGTGATGACTGAAAAGCTGGTATTCAACCCAGTTCTGAACGTTTTGAGCAGATCACTCATTGAAGGGGTGAAATTCGATCAGATTGTGAAAAGCGCAGTGAACTATTTCGAACATGATACAATCATACAAGCTAAAAAGACCTTTCACAGCGAGTTGGACATTCAAAGCCGGATGGTTTCGTATGCCAAAGATGAGGGCAACTTGCACTGATATGTGCAAGTCGCTAGTCTCTGCGGCAAAGCAAAATGTCCCGATCCCGATATTTGTGATATTTAGTCCCTGTGTATTACCTGCCATCGGTGAGGCAGTTCACGCTACAGTAGTTTCCAAAGTAAACGAACTCTCCAGAAAATTGGATGGAGTTATGCCAAATACTAGCCGCCCTACAGTCACCCTGCCAGATAAATCTCAATCGTCCCAACCACACCCCTGAGGCCGCTTTACTCTGTGATACTAAAAGACTCTCCAACAAACTTAAAATGCCCAAGCAAACGCAAAGCATTTATCGACAAACTGTGCCCCTGTCCAGACGGCGATATAACCGAGTTACGCCGCTCTAATACCGAGTGGAAACTCGTGGTTCGTTCCAAGCAAACCGCGAGCCAGATAGTGGATGCAGCTAAACGTGCGAAACCGTCGCTCAACATCTCCCTCAAGGAACCTGCTTTCTTAGCTGCGATCAAGCGAGTGCCAGAGGATCTAGACGAACGGTCTATTAAACAGCTAATCCCCAAGTGTAATAAAACCCTACAGTGTGGCTAGTCTCGAACATTTAAAGTCTACTTTCCGACACGAAATGACCTCGATACCTTTCTCAAAGTTTCAGTGAAAATCGGATATGAACGCCTCCCAGCTGAAGAGTTCGTGTTTTTACCTCGGCGCTACTTTAATTGCCACGCAATCGGTCACCTAGCAGCAGATTACAAGAACGGTTCACTATGTTCCAAATGCGGCTTCGCCGATCACAAATCTACGTCCGATACCCCGTGTCAGAAGGCAGCCTTTTGCGTTGGTTGCAAGAAGCAGGGTCATACTTGATATAGTGTGAAGTGCCCTAAAAACCGTAAACCCTCAAATTATTCACCTCGTCACTAACTCTTTTATCGCGTAATATACACGGCTCTTTTATCAATAAACTTCTGGTTCTGGAAAGCCTCCGTTTTGAGTTTAGTGTGATTTGTCTCCAGGAACATTTTGTTACTAAACATGGTCTGAACATACTTGAGCTTGAGGATATGACAACTTATTGTGTGCCCGCTAGACAGCTGAACAATAGAGGCCGACCCTTGGGTTGACTTATTACGTTTGTTAAATCAGCTCTCTGTTCTAGTATTTTCGAAGCAAATGATAATTATCTAGCTATGAGAGTCAATTGTTCTGTTTGTATTAGTGTGTATCCTCCCAAAGACTACAATAATGGCCAGTCTGAACGTACATCTGCGCTATCTTGTGAAAAGATAGGTTCATGTATAGACAAAATACGGCACTTAACACCTTGCATTATAGCCAGCGACTTTAATTTTAATCTGTCAGAGCCGAATTATCAAGCTTCACCGCGTACAACACTAGTTAAGGGCTTATTTAGTGATTTCTTGTGTGTTTTAATATATCGTCCGATTTTACGTATGTTCACACGTCCTCGCGAACTTCCAACCTGGACCACGTTGTAGTATCGTCAGATTTGCGAGCGGATATAGTAAAGGTGTTGTTTGATCATCAGTTTTCTGATCATCTTCCCATAACTTGCTCTGTCGGTATGCCATCTTCTGGTCACCAAACCACACCTCTTCCTCCTTCAGCACCTCGACACCGTCGTATCTGGTTGAAAATTGATCAAGCCTTATTCATCGAGCTGGTAGATTCAGTCCTAAATAAAATCAGCGTCCAATTTCATCTCCTTCAGAAGTCACTCCAGTTACCTCAAAAAGAGGTTTCGATTTGCCTAGATATATATTGCGCAGAAATCTGCAATGCTCTCCGCTTCGCAGAAAAACAAGCTGTTCCTCTGCAAAGAATTCGTAAATGATTCATTCCCGGGTGGTCGTCAAATCCAGATCTCGTCATTTCATGTGGTCAAGCAAAATTTTGGTTTTCAGTATGGAAAGAGTGTGGACGTCTGAATATGGGTCTTGTGAACAGCATACGGATTTTCACGAAGTGAAAGTTTTCTATGGCCCTGGCTCGGCATCGGAAAAGTCTAGTCAATCATTATTCTGCCCCTGCCAAACAAGATAGAAATATGATCTTCAAGTTTGTCTCTCGTTCTGCAAAAAATTCTTCTTCACCATCCCCAGCCGACATCCCTGAAGATGAATGGTATGCCCATTAAGAATCGGAGTTCTCAGCTCCTGACCCCTCCATCGAACTACCTTACGAGGCTGCCTTGGATCAGTTTCTATCTTCTCATCCCTAGAAGATTTTAACGTCAGTACCCGCTCTGTTGAAGATGCCATCTGTAGACTCAAATGGAAAGGCTCGTCGAGCATTGACTAAGTCAGTGTGATCCACTTGAAATATGGAGCTAAACTTTTTGTGGCACATCTCTCTCTGCTTATGCAGATGATTTTCTCCCAAGGGATTGTTCCTGCCTCTTTCTGCATCGGAGATCTGAGTCCCATTTCTAAAAAGGGAAAATCTGAAACTCAATGTACATCATACCGTCCACTTACTGTAGCTACGTCACTGTGCAAGCTCTTCGAGTTACTGTTTATACAGGAACTCGAAAAAGTATACTACAATCCTCCGCATCAGTTCGGCTTCAAGCGAGGAACTGGATGTGCTGATGCCTTAGCAGTCATTGCTAATGTCTTGATAGATGCCCAATCTTCTGGAGAAAGCCTTTCTTTGGCAGGACACGACATTAGACGTGCATTCGACTCTAATCCATGCTGCGATGCTTTTGAAGGCCGGTAAACGTGGGTTGAATCTAGCTGTCATTCGTTCTCTCAGGAATCTGTATTCTAGATTACGGATCTGACTGAAACTGCCTCCTGACAAGGGTTTGACCCCCATTCCACGCACCCGACTAGTTCCAGTCAAGAAAGGAGCACGTCAAGGAGTAGTCACCTCTCTCGACCTTTTCAATAACTGTGTCCTTGATGCACAAGATCAATGTCCATCTTCGCTGATTCTGTCATCTGCTAACTTGTCTTTGGTATGTTACGCGGACGAAATCCTGAATTTTAGCCGAACCCTTCAGCGAGCAATTGATATCTTCGAAATCCTTGAAGCCGAATATCTTAAAGTTGGACTTCAGTTCAACTCTTCAAAATAGGAAATCGTCCTATTTAATTGGAAAACTGATTTTTGTGTTCTTGCTCTGTCAAGCCAATGGATCACCTCATTTATCTAGGTTTACCCATAGGTTCGTCTATCCGTCACACACCAAAACTTCTCCTCGAATAGCTTAAACGACGAGTTTCAGCGTCTTACGCTTCAGTTGTATCGTGCAAACTCCGATTCAACCGGCTGCTTCTAGCAAGCTTGTATAACCCCATCGCTCTTCCTCACATTTTTTATATGCCACGCCCTTCTGGAAACTTCTCACTAAAACTGACCAGAATATAATCAGAGCAATATATTTTTGTTTTGCGAAGTATTTGCTTCGTCTACCTCCGTGGTATAGGAACTCGCATTTAATTGAAAATTTTAAAGTCGCAGACCCTGACGTCGCCGTCGCTAGACGAATAGCGAAGCATAATAGAAAAATACGCCAAAATGAACACGAATGGTCCCCTCTGCTCATTCAGTGAATCAGTGATTCGTTTTCTTTGTTGATTCAGCTTATTGTAGTTTGTGTCTTCTTTTTTCTTTTAAGTGCTCCGTCTTGTTGTATTATTTGACGGGTTTTTCAATTAAAATGTAAATTTAAGGGAGGAATTCGTTATCAAATTTAACCAGTTAGTTTTGCTTATCTATTTTTATAGTAATAATTTATTTTTGGACCCATTAAGATTATAAAAAAGTGGAGTAACAAAAGAAAATCATAGGCAGCGCGCTAGCACTGCCTAAGTAAAGAACGATGTGGGCACAATGTGTTGTTTTTCTCCATACCCGGACACTTCGTATCGAAGGAGTCGTCGTAGAAACCTCGAAAAGGGCTCATTCGATTGGAAATTGGAGTGGCTAGTGCCCTTTTTAATGGTTGAAAGTGATTGGAGGACAACTAACCCCCTCCCCACGCCCATCATTCCCTCAAATACATCCAATCAAAATTTTGAGATAGCCATTTTGTTCAGCGTAATTGATTTCCATATAGAAAATATCTTTTTGTGGAGGACACTCCCCCACAACCCTCGGGTTAAGGGTTTTAAGTTATGCCCTGGGGCATATAAGGTTTTTATAGAAGGCGTTGTCGTAGATGCTTCAAAAAAGGCTCAGTCGATTGAAAATTCAAAGGGCTAGTGCACTTTTAATTTTCGAAAGTGATTGGAGGGCAAATAGCTCCCCCCCCTCCCCACGCCCATGATTCCCCCAAACACATCCAATCAAAATTTTGATATAGCCTTTTTGTTGAGCGTAGTTGATTTCCACATAGAAATATCATTTTGAGGAGGACACTCCCCCACAACCCGAGGGGCGAGGGTTTTAAGTTATGCCCTGGGGGCATATAAGGTTTTTATAGAAGGCGTTATCGTAGAAACTTCAAAAAAGGCTCATTCGATTGGAAATTCAAAGAGCTATTACCATTTTCTAGTAGTCAAAAGTGATTGGAGGGCAACTAGCCCCCCCACGCCCATCATTCCCCCAAACACATCCAATCAAAATTTTGAGATAGCCATTTTGTTCAGCGTACTTGATTTCCAGATAGAAAATATGTTTTCGAGGAGGACACTCCCCCACAACCCTCAGGGCAATGGTTTTAAGTTATACCCTGGGGGCATATAAGGTTTTTATAGAAGGCGTTGTCGTAGAAACTTCAAAAGAGGCTCACTCGATTGGAAATTTAGAGGGCCAGTACCCTTTTTAACAGTCACCCGAGGCCAACAGCTGCGAACACTCCTCTTCCACTCTTCTCCATTCAAAGCTTCCCTCTTTACACCCTCCAAAGAATTTCCTTTGAATCCTTACTTCCCGCCCCATTCTGGGACGACAACTGCTTTTCGTTAGGCCCTAGAAGAGTAGCTAAAAAAGCTTCACATTCATCATTTATGAACAAACAAAAGAAATTGTAGAAAATGGTGGTTTTTGAAAATTAAGGCGGTTTTTTGGAAATGAGATTGATCTAAAGGGGGTCCAGAAGGGGACTAATCATGATTTTTAGCCTGAGGTAAATGATACTGTCTTCATTCGCTTTTTTAGGTGAGGCTTACAAGTGAAGGTAAGGCGGATAATGGGACAATTATAATTATATCACCGTTTTGGGTAATGCTCATTATCATGGAAAGGTGGAAAACGTGCACCAGCTATTATAAGCTAGCTAAGCAGTATTGCCAACGAGGTACAATTGTACCGTTCTTGTACAATCTAGAGGTCCTGGTACAATGCGGTAGTTTGGGACATTTTTTGGTACAGTCAAATTTTCCGTAACATATTGGTTTTGTTTGCTCCTTTTTTACTCAGATATCTCTTGCAAGTTTAATTTCATCGAAAATTTTATTCTTGTTATGGCAAATTTTTTATCTGCTATTCAGATGGTACAAATTAGTCTCTTGTGGTACAGTTTAGTCGGAGAACTGATACAGTTTATTTCAAAGCGTTGGCAACGCTGTAGCTAAGTACCTGCTCAGTGTGCCGCCTTGGAATTCAAATTCTGAACTTAGCCAAAGATATTCCGCCATAGATCCGTGCACTAAGTGAGTCCAAATCGATCAACGGGCGTATAATCAAGCTTTAGGTCATTTGTACGAGTCTTCGCTAACTCGTTTGTGATTTATGTAGTTCGTCTCGTGACGTGGTATTTTGTATTTATTGTATGTGTGTTTTGTTTCCTTTCCTTTGTTTGCTCGTTTATTTCCTTTATTAGTGTTTTTTCTTTATTAGTGTTTTTTCTTAATTAGTGTTTATCTTTAGTATTTTTCTTGTATTTATTTTTTTCATTACTCCACTTGTGATTTTGTATCTTTAAAGTGGGCAATAAAACACATTCAATCATTCATTAAATGTTTTTTTTTTCAAGGGGGAAGATATTTTATTCATAACCTCAACTGGCTGAGAAGTTTTGAAAATTCTCAGATATCCTGTGTATTCTAGAATTTTTTCTTAACTTTTACATAAATCTAAAAAAAAAATGCAATTTTTTTATAAATGAAAATTTTTGATGAAAGCAAAAATTGCTTTAACTCTCCTTATTGCAAATACAGCATGATCAACATTATAGTCACATTTGTAAGTAAGATCAAGATTTCACATTTCTACAGTAACAATAATGTATCCTGTTCGTAATTTGTTGTTGAGTAACGTTCAAATTTCAAACATAACGAGTAAACAAATTACTGTTGATGTGACAACCTTACAAACGTAAAGTCTTGGAGCTTCTCAGATAAACTGTGCGCTTCCAATATTTTCATATATTTTTACGGAAAAGAGAAAAAGATTAAGTAAAATTCTGTTATAAGTTGGAAATTTTTTTTTATAAAAACAGACTTTTATTTAAAAAAAAAAAAATGATCCCCATTAGAGTCATATGTGTCAACAAAATCAAGATTTATCACAACTACAATATATCAATAATGTATCATGTTTTGTTCATGTTATGTTCATACATTCATGTGTTCGTTATGTTCATATGCTTAAAATATGTCTGTATTTTATGAGTAATGCCCAAATTTCAAACGTACTTTATGAACAATATAATGTTAATATGGGTTTTTAATACGATTTTATCATTTTAATTTCCCCCTATCTGCATGGCAGATCAAGGGGGGGGGGGGCTAAAAGGCGCAAGTGCCCTGGGCGGCATGCCGGGTGGCTAAATAAGCTGAAATTGTAATATTTTTGGGCAAAGAATTTTATGTTTACAGTAGAGGGCGGTAGATACTGCAGCAGGGGGCGGAAAAGTCTATATCCCCCGAACCTTCCGGTGAAAAACCTAACTCTGGATCTACCCATCTGTATTAAAAATGGGATGTTAAAATTAAGAAAAAAAATCATCCACAAATCTTGCCTGTTTTATCAACAGGTGTGATTGTGATTTGGCTCGAGCTTAATGAAACTTGTATTTTTAGGGGTTTATAACAATGCCCATCTAATGGCCGAAGACATACATTCACACCCTGAATTGTCCAAAAAAACTTATAGAAGGCACAAGAGCGAATCAGAAACCAAAACGAGCGAAGAAATATTTGAAGAAGCACTGGACAAAATAAGTTCTGCCTATGGAAGTAGTCACATAACAGTAAGTTTTTAATTAACTATTAAACAGATTTAAATAACTAATTCCGCTGGGTTTCTCACATAGAAGTACAAGCTGTGTCGCACAAGCCCAAAGTTAAGAATTGACTCCCAATACTCGATGGACTGAAAAGTTATTTTTCGAAAGGACTAAATTATTATTTCTTTAAGTTAGTAATTTTTTTTGTATCAAGTTAATTATCAATTAAAATTAATTTTAAAATCATATTAGGTAAATATAATTTATAATTTTAAAACATTTTTAATAAATTCATTTTTGGTATGCTTCATAGAACATTGATAAGGTTTTAATAGCAATTTCACTGAAGCGTTAGTTAAATGCTGGTTTCTGAAGTATAAGTTTGTTGCAATATCACTAAAGGCAGTTCTTTCACTTTAGCGTAGAGTCAAACTTTAGCGTAAAGAGCGAGGCGTTGAGGAGGGGACAGCCCCTTTCATATTTGGAATAATTTCTGTTCGTTTTAAGTTTTAATGTCGCTCCTTACTTTTAATTTAATTTCTGAACGTTTTTGAATTAATGCAGCTTTGATTTTGGCTCACCGTACACGAATAATTAGAACGAAATTTGCATATTAATTTATTGTTTTGGCTAAATGGCTCTCTCGAAATTTTGTTGTGATGTAACTTACGAATTGAATTACGTAACGATCTTATATATTTGTATGTTTGTATTACGTATATTAGTGAGATACTCCTAGTCAATACCTCGCTCTTGACGCTAAAGTTCGAATTTTTTTCCAATTACAAACCCCTGAATAGCAAAGGCCGGTTAATTAGAATAGATAGCTATTTTTAAAGTACCAAAAAAAAAACTTTACCGTAATGGGTGAGGTATTGACTAGGGGGTGCACCCCCTCATATACGTAATAATTTCTGTTTGTTTTAAGTTTTAATCTTGCTCCTTACTTTCAGTTGAAAAAACTTGTTTTTTTTTATTTAATTTCTGATATAATGCTGGGAAATCCGGCGCCCCCCTTCATAAAAATGTCCCTTCCCCCACGGAGATATCCTCCCCCGTAACCCCCTCCTCTAGCCCCCTCCCCCCACCACCGTAAAAAAATCCCTCCTGAAACGTCTGTATAATTCCCATTTACCATTACTAGGATATATGTAAACAATAGGCAAAGTCCAAAACATGCAGTCGTACCTTTGATGACTTTGGGAGACTGTGTTGTCCTCAGAGAAATATTAATCAGATTTTCGACTAGTTTAAACAAAATGGCCATCTCAAAATTTTTATTGGGTTACTTCGGGAAAAAAATTACCATGGGAAGGGGCCAAGTTGACCTCCAATTTTTTTGGTCACTTAAAAAGGGTACTAGAACTTTTAATTTCCATTCAGATGAGCCCTCTCACGATATTCTAGGACTAATAGATCGATACGATCACCCCTGGAAAAAAAAAACAAACAAACAAACAAACAAATAAACACGCATCCGTAATCTTTCTTTTGGCAAAAAATGCAAAATTCTACATTTTTGCAGATAGGAGCTTTAAACTTCTATAGTAGGGTTCTCTAATACTCTGAATCCGATGGTGTGATTTTCATTAAAGTGCTATGACTTTTAGGGGTTGTTTCCCCTTTTTTCGAAAATAAGGAAAATTTTCTCAGGTGCTTAACCTTTAATGAGTAAGCCTAAACTTAATAAAACTTATATATTTGTAATCAGCATAAAAATCTGATTCTATTGATGTATCTATTGGTATCAAAATTATGGTTTTTATAGTTTTGGTTATAATTGAGCCGGGTCGCTCCTTACTTAAAGTTCGTTACCACGAACTGTTTGATCTTGACAATTAATTTCTAATAATTTTATTATTTCTAAAAATAAAACTAGACATATTAATGAAGTTTTTTATTAGGTATATCGGAAATCCAACAAATCATCATTTAACATCAGACCAATTCTGGTTCATTGTTTGTTCATGTTGAAGATGATAACTCATGACAATTGGTTTTAGGAGGAAATTGGTCTTAAAAGGAAATTGGTCTTGTCATGACATACGGGGAATACAAACACCCCGGGCACGTGGTGATTGAGAGAGGGTATTGGTGGGCAACTTGAAAATTTAAATGAAAAACAAAATTCTGTTAACTTGTAAAAATATTCTTTTTCGTAGCTCAGTATTTGGGGTAGCGCCCGAATGTCTCCTTGGGAAATAACCATGTACCCCCTATGTATTATTATTGGTTTATTTATTTATTTTCTTCTCCGGATTACTTGTAAGGATTGATCATAATCAACTCGGCTGGGTGCTCATTTTGATTATAAACTTAAATCTTTTATACCTTTTAAAGCTTCAAGAGTCATTTGATTTTGACCCGCTTCCTCTTGATCCCACTTTATTCTCACAATCCCATGAGGGTGGACCAAATATTTTAGGTAGCCTTTTTGTTCAGAATCGTCGAAAAGTACAAGAAATACGCCTCCAGGGCAACATGGATCTTGAGCGCCCGATTACCACAAGAGTGTCGGGAATCACTCCCGTTACTATAAGGTCCACATAGTTTGTTAGGAGGTGGAGGGTGTTAGGGGATCCCAAAGTGAATAAAAAAAACTTTGCCCTGATTAGTTTGGAATTCTTAATTTGTTGAGCTAAGAAACCCGAATTGGGAAGAAAAATCCAAAGGGAAACAATCGTTTCCCCAAAAATGGGACACGACAGAGGTTCAAAAAAGACGGAGAACCGTTTTTCCTGAACGGCTTCAAACTTAAAACTGAGAGTCCCTAGACCAAGGAGACCCTAAAATACAAAATTAGTTTTAGTTTGAAGAAACAGACTCCAGAATGTGACCCTAAAATGAAAAAACGTTTTCCAGATTGGCTGAAACTTACATCCTGAAGTCCTTGGGCTTTGGTGATCCCAGTCTACAAGAAAAATTTGAGAAGAACATTTGGTTCACTCCCAACATGGTGACTGAAATTGACCCCTGTTGTTTTAAGCTGGGGCAGGGCCCCTCCCAGATACGGGGTTTCAAAATTCTATAAGTAACTTTCAAAATTTGCTTCTTGTATCGGACGCAGTATCAATAAATTCTTTAATTATATATTATTTTAGGTTTCACCTTAAAAGTTTCTTTCTAAGAGAACGTTTTCTCCAGATGTGCTTCTTTAACATCTTGTAAATTTAGACTATTTTAAACAAAATTGTCACTGCACAATTTCAATCAGATGCGTTTAGTGAAAAGAGGGGAAATTTTTTAATTTCTTTTCAATATCAGCTGTTTTGTGTTACAAACTTACAAGAACCATTGCACAACCCAAGGTAACCATACATTTTGTCGGGAGAAGAAGGGCGCTACTGCACCCGGAAATGGGCCATAGAACTTGTTGTCTCTGACTAGTTTGAAAATTTCAATCATAGAACATGGGTTAAGGGGAAACCTAAGAAAAGGTTATTTTGCCCCCCCCCCCCGTACCGAAGTAGAACCCTAAAAGTGTAAAGATTCTTCTGCGACCTGTTCAAAATTTATAACCTTGTTACGGGGTTAAGCGAGCTCCAATGCACAGTAAAAATCATGAAAAATGCCCTCCCCCCCCCAAATAAGAGTCAAAGGGCTTAAAACTTCACCCGTAAATACGTTGACAAAGGAAGCACCCTCGTGCGAAAAAAAAATTGAGAATATAAGCCCTAAAACTAAGACCGGATTTTTTTTCTTGAAATTAAACACTCATTAAATTGAAACTTATATATGAAAGGGATCTATTTTTGTAAGAAAATTCACCAGAAAATATGGTAATTCTTCCAAAAAATGGGGCTAAAAATAGAGCCAGCCAACTTTTATTTCTGAAAGTCATGAAACTGATACTTGTAAGTTTTTGGGCAAAATGGACCCTAATGAACAAAAATTATGTTGGGTGAACGGGTCCTTAAAATTTAGATTGGGTTTGAACATTTTATGTAACTCCTTGTATCTAAAGACACCCGATTCACCAAAGATAAATATTTCACCTGAAACTGGGAATAAAAAGGGCAAACAAATTAATTTTCATAACCAGTTTCAGACTTAAAACCGTATTTTCCCTGGCAAATAGACCCTAGTTATGCTAATTTAGTTGGGGGCACAATTCTCCTCCTAAAATATGACCCAGAAAAGGGCCAAAGAATTTTTCCAAAATGGCTAGATTTCTCAACGATTGTTTCCTCGGGTAAGGGGACGACACATTTTTGGGAAGCGGAGTGTTAGGGGGTCTGCAAATGAGTTGAAATAATGTTTCCTTAATCAGTTTGAAACTTTCTACTATAAGTCCCGGGACTAAGAGGAATCTAATTTGTAAAAAAATTAGTGAACCAATTTGGGCCCAAAAACTGGCCAATAAAAATTTTCTTTTTCAAAACAGATTTTGAAAACCATAGATATATTTCCTGATTGATTTTAGAAATATTCTTTAAGTTAGCCTTGATTAAATGAAAGCTGTACAACTATCCATCAGTGCAAAAGAAGAAAAAAAAAACAGAAAAAAACGTCAATTCAAGCTTCGGTCATATAACCTGACCAGCGACATAAAACTGATCTCATTTTTGATTGTCGGTCCTAAGTTCGAACCACTCAGAAAGAAAACCAATGCATCAAGTACTTGAGACAGAATTTTATTTAGAAGGCAGACCTATTCATAATAAAAAAAATTCTTTAGATAATTTGACTTTATCGATTCGTGGTGCCAGAAAATGGGATTAAAAACTGCTTCGTCTCTAATAGGCTTGAAACTGACGGGTACGTTTAGACTAAGATGGGTAGAACTCAAAAACGCGAAGGCGCCTCAAATTAACTCAAATATTGTTTTGTCCAATTAGCTTGTACCTTGTTGAGCATATACACTGGGTAAAATAGAAAAGAAATGAGAAAAGATAAAAAGAAGCAAAATGAGAAAATGAAAATAGTAAAATGAGAATAGAAAATGAAAAAAAAAATTAACCGAGCATTCTTTTTTCCTTTGATCGGCATGAATCTTTTAGGGTGATTAGAATGAATTAGCAGTACATTAATGAGGATAAAGAATTTTGGAAACAAATTGTTGTCTTGACTCTTAGTAAATCAGTTCAAAAAATTTGATATTTTTTTCTCAGTAAATCTAATAAAAATTTCAAGGAATGTAGACAGCGCCATGAAAATCGCGATTTAGATAAGAAGCCGAGAAACTAAACCTGGCATTGATTTGCGACGTTTGATTTTATCAAGATATCAAATCTTAAAGATTATCTTTTAAGATAAGAAATCATTTATTTAAACAAAAACAGTTAGAAAACTGGGTTATAATTTTTTTCAATAAAATGATGAATTTATTTAAGAGCATGTTCAAAGGTGTCCACAGAATAAAGGTCAGGATGGTTTCTGCGCTATAGACGACCAAAAATTAAGCAGATTTTCAATCAATAAGAGAAAAAACCCCTTTCCATCCAAAATTTTATAGCAAACATATTAGTAGAAATTTTTTAAAAATACTAAAGCTGCTCAAAGATTCTCACTGAATATTCAAATTTTGTCCAGAATTTAAATTACAATCAAACATTTAAGTTTTTAAGCAGAAAATATAAAAAATCCCTATACTTACAAAATTGATTAATAACAAATTAATGTCAATTAAAAAAAGACTGAAGTTAGTTAGAAAAACGTTCTTTAAAAGAGAAGCTTTTCAAGAAGTAAATAGCCAAACATGCAATTCACCATCATCATAATATTTTGATTTATAACCCATCACAAAAAACTGGGCAGAGCCCACAAAAGACAGTAAAAATAAAAACAAAAACCCAGAAACAACAGAAATAAAAACTCACTTTGACAACTACAAACAAGGGACAAACAGAAATGACCAAAGATGGGAAGACTTTCTAGCATTCAGTAGAGAAATCACAAATACGCTTCTCAATAATCCAAGCTGGGTCTGCCAATCGATACTTTCTTTACAGAAAAGAGTTGCTTGCTCACACTTTGTTGTTGTAATTGAAAAGCTGTTACGTGATCTCTTTTCCAATGAACGGATATTTAGCTCACTCGATTCAGCTCAGCACGTTCTATAGATTACTTGCGTGTTTCCCATATGAGACCCAGGACCAACGATGCTTGGAAGTTTTCACTTCTTTTCTAAATTCATTTTGTTCCATTTTCTCACTACTGCATTCCCCAAGAGATTTGAATCTCGGCAGTTGGCGGCGGCCAGCCTGTATCTGCCGTTAGCCAGTTGAGAAAAAAAAATATGGTAGCACACTCTAATATAATTATTTCCCTGTTTCTCAAATCCCCTACCCATTTATAGTTTCATTGCAAAGAGTAAGGGTAACTTACAAGGATTGAAACTGGCACTAATGTCGACAAAAAAGAACCCTCAACGCTGTCTAGCGTTTGGAGACACTTGACATTTATTCAGTGTAATATTTGATTCAATTTAAATATTTGAATTATTTAATTCAATAATATTTAATTCAATTTGTCTATTTGGTAAATTAGTGTAGTAATAAGTGTCTAATCTCAATTCTTGACAGAAAAACGATTACAGAACTTGAAAAAATGTCGTTTCGCTAAGCGCTAGATGGCGTTAACGGTTGTTTTCTCCGACACTAGCACCCCTTTCCACTCTTATAAGTTACCCTTTGGGTTCATCTTTCAGAATAGTCATCTGTTTTGAATCATCTCTATTCAGATCTGTTCTAAATTCTCCTCTATTGATGCTTAAAATTCATTTCATTCATCAATTCTGTCTTTTTTTTATATTTGGAAAAAGGTGATAATTTAAGTAATATGCTATTTTCTTTCTTAGGCAAGAGATAGACTATCTGGGAAATCAGAGGAAGGTGTGGCATATCAACGGCGGTTCAGTGAAAAGGGTGATTCTCGAAAACAGCTCGATGAAGCTCTTGACAAACTTACTGCACCTTTCAACTCAACCCGAATTACTCCAGAGGAGATGCTGACTGCTACTACATTTCCTTCCAAAGAAACTATCAAATCTGGGTATTTATATAGATTTTTGTCATTGCAAACTAGTATAAAAGTGTAAAAGACGTTCTTTTTTGAAAATTTTCGTTTTAAATCCCATATTTTTGGTTCTAAATCCCCTGTACGTGTCCGATTTCAATTGTATTTTTTTTTACTGGGTTAAATGCAAGCGCGAACCACCAAAAGTCGAAACCAAACGCTTTTGGAAGATCCTCAAAGGTGAATCACTGTGTATGCCTTCTTTCCCCTTTGGATGTGCCTGACAGTTTCATAATTATGTCAAAATCCTGGAGAGTGGGGGGAAAGTTGGAGCCAATAATACTAAATCAAGTGGAAATGACAGTTAAAACTGATAATTGAGCCATATTCTACCATAAAGGGGAAGATATCCTGAAGAAAACTAACCCGTTTCTTGGATGCTTGAATCATGCAGGCTTATCTTAGTTTTGACAAGATTTTTGAAGAAACTAAATTTCAGCTGGGAGGGCAAACGGGAGTCGGGGGGCAAACTGAGGCTTGGGACAGGAAGTCTCCACCCTGCCCCATAGCAAATTACGCCCCTGGTGCCAGAATTTTACTTTATTTTATATGAGCACCCGTTGACCTGTTTAATGTAATAGACATAACGTATTTACGTTTAAGATTTATAACGTATTGCTTTATAATATCACGCAGCTTAACGTATTTGTGTCCAGGTGTGTCTTAACGAAAAACTGCCAATCGGGAATATTCAATGGAAACCAAAGCTGGCATGTAGGACTGTCTTGTGCAAACTGTCAACTGAAAAAGCAAATTATTTGGAAATTGACCCAAGATTTTAACACAAATTAATTAATCTTTTAATTAAGATAAATTAAGCTTAAAATTAGGTTAAACTTCCATCGTCCTAGTCTGTTTTTCAACAATCTGGCGTTAGTGTTTGTGCCTCAGTTTATAATTCAGCAAGCTTTTCAAGAATATTGTTCATTTTTGACGTTGCCAGTTCAGAAAATAACAAAAAAAGGGTAATTCAAAGGTGTCGGTTCTCACTAAAATAGGGCCTTGGATGGCTGGTGGTTAGTGCTCCTTTGGACCCCAACCCGGGGTAGTAGCTTTCAAATCTTGGGACGCTAAGGTATCTAAGGACGGAGAGGAGCTTGATGATTCCAGTATCCGTTAGAAGCCATTAAGCGAATCAAACAGCTCGTGGTAACGAACTGTAAGTAAGGGCGACCCGGCTCAATAGTAACCAAAACTCAAAAACGGAGTTTGATACCAGTAGATATATCAAAAGAATAAAATTTTTATGCTTATTTCAAATATGTAAGTTTGATTAAGTTTAATCTCACCCAAAGGCCGTACCCAGGATTTTTTTCCGAGGGGGTTTTACTCCGAAAAAAAAATTCTCGAGGGGTGGGGGCTAACACAAAAAAAACCCAGAAAAACCGCTTACAAAATTTGTTTTTATCCATTTTTGTTACGTTTTTACGTGTCAGACAAATTTTTTTTTTTGGGGGGGGGTTCAAAACCCCCTAGCCCCCCTTCTGGGTATGGGCTTGATTTCACCAATCAAATGTTAAGAGCCTAAGAAAATTTGCTTGATTTTCGAAAAAAGGGGAGAAAACCTCCAAAAGTCATAGAATATTAATGAAATTCACACCATCAGATTTAGCCTATCAGAGAGCCTTAATGTAGAGGTTTCAAGTTGCTATCTGAAAAAATGGGGAATTTTGTATTTTTTGCCAGAAGAAAGATCACGGATGCGTGTATTTGTTGTTTTTTTTTTCTTCCAAGGGGTAATCATATCGAACGAGTGGTCCAAGAATATCGTGAGAGGGCTCATACAAACGGAAATTGAAAGTTCTAATGCTCTTTTTAAGTGACCAAAAACATTGGAGGGCAGCTAGGCCCCCTCCCACATCCTTTCTTTTTCTTAAAATGGTCTGATCAAAATTTGAGATAGTCATTTTGTTCAGCATAGTTAAAAGACCGAATAGCTATGCCTTTAGAGATATCATGACCCCCCACAGCCCGTGGGGAAGGGTCTTTAAGCTGCAAAATGTGCATATTGTTTACGTATTTTTTTATTATTGGGAAGTATGCATACATTTTTCGAGGGGCGGGGGACGAATTTTCCGCTGGTGGGATTTTCCATGGGGATAGTTTTTCATTGTCCAAAATTTTTATACAAAATATTTATTATGTCTGGCTTTCTCATTGCCGACTCAATTTTATGCTTGGAGATGTTAAGGGTAATCGTGCGGGGTAAATTTACATCAGGATTGAATTTTCTAGAAAGAAAATCCGTGGGGAGGAGGGATTTATCCGTGGTGTAGCCAGATATCCTGGAAGTACTTAACAAATGGTCAGAAATTGAATAAAAACATAATTTTTTCAACTGAAAATAAAGAGCAATATTAGAACTTAAAACGAACATAAATTATTACGTATATGAAGGGGGGTGCTCCTCCTCAACACTTCGCTCTTTACGCTAAAGCATGGATTCTGTCCCAATTCTTTAAGAAAGGCTCTCAAACAGTGTTCAATTAATTAGAACAATAAGAAGCTTTTTTCTAAAAGTACTAAAAAACTGTAGCGTAAAGACCGAGGTCTTGAGGAGGAAGTAACCCCTTTCGTATACGTAATAATTTCTGTTTGGTTTTAAGTTTTAATGTTGCTCGTTACTTTCAGGTGAAAAATCTTTATTTTATTTAATAACATGGTATAAATCGTGTAGAAAATCAAAATCTCCCTGTATATAACAATAAAAAAATTTAAATAACATTATTAATAACAATTTTAGATAACAATTAAAACAATTAAAGATACTATGTAGTAAAACTAGACTTTTAATTCTTATGACTTCTTATTATTGGCTCTTGGCGGTAATAAAGAGCATGGAGGTAATAAAGCATTTAATAGGTAATAAAGAATGTAATAAAGCATGTACGTAATAGAGCATGAAGGTAATATTCTATTCATCTATTCATTTTCTATTCATAGTACTGACTTCTGCTTTCTTAGTGCAACGGTTTTAGCAAGCATTAGCCAAGAACATATAGCCAAATCTTGAATTCATTCTATATATGCTTACTTCAACACTCTTGTTCATAGCAGCCTAACGAATAAGATCTGAAACACCGTATTGTTAACTTGTTTAATAGTAAAATTTAATATTATGCTATCGAATACTATATATTATATATTCTATTATAAAATCTGTCTGAAAAATATTTCTTTCTGGAATAGCTTTTACTGCGGCTGATAAATCATCTCCCGTCACTCAATAGTCAACTGGTAATTTTTTGAAGAGTAATTTTAAAGACATGAAAACAAAATTGGACTAAAAAAAAGAAAAATTCTGAAAAATTTGACTTAAATAAGGAAAAGATGTTAAAAAGCAAAAAAAGAATTGAGAACTGGACTCAAAAAATACTTCTTTCTGGAAGTTTTTACAGTGGCTAATAAATCATCTTCTATCTACAAATAATCAACTAATAAATTTTTATAAAATAATTTTGAAGCCATGAAAACAAAATTGGATTATAAAAGTAAAAAAAAAAATAACAAAAAAAATTAGGCTCAAAAAAGAAAAAAATAGGGAATTGGACTCCGAAAAATACTCTTTTCTGGAAGTTTTTATAATGGCAAATAAATTATATATCAATAAATAATCAACAAGTAAATTTTTATGCCAATAATTTTGAAGCCATGAAAATAAAATTGGATTCTAAAAAAAAAACTATATCAAACAAAACTAGACTCAAAACAGGAAAAAAAATTTATCAAAAATGAAAATAAAATAGGTAATTGGACTGAAAAACACTTTTATATGGACTAGTTTTTACAGTGGCTGATAATTCATCTTCTATCACTTAATAATAAACTAGTAAATTTAAAAAAAATAATTTTGAAGCCATGAAAACAAAAAACAAAATACCAAACAAAATATGCTCAAAAAAGGAAAAAAAATTGAAAAATTCGACTCCAATAAATACTTCTCTCTGGAATAGTTTTTACAGTGGCAAATAGATCATCTTCTATCAATCAATAATCAACTAGTAAATTTTTACAGAATAATTTTGAAGTTATGAAAACAAAATTGGATTCTAAAAAGGAACAAAATATCCAACAAAGTTGGACTAAAATAGGAAAAAAATATATAAGAAAAGGAAAAAAGTTGGGAATTAGACTAAGAAAAATACTTATTTCTGGAATATTCTTTACATTGGCAGATAAATCATCTTCTATCATTTAATAATGAACTGGTAAATTTTTGCAGAATAATTTTGAAGCCATGAAAACAAAATTTGATTCAAAAAAGGAAAAAAATACCAAAAAAAGGCAAAAAAATCAAATTATATAAAAAAGGAAAATAATTGGGAATTGAACTTCTCTCTGGAATAGTTTTTACCGTGGCTAATAAATCGTTTTCTCCAGGATAATTTTGAAGCCATGAAAACAAAATTGGAATTCTTAAAAGGAAAAAAAATATCATACAAAATTGGACTCGAAAACGAAAAAAATATCAGAAAAGGAAAAAAATTGGGAATTGGACTCTGAAAAATGCTTCTTTCTAGAATATTTTTACAGTTGGTGATAAATCATCTTCTATCTCTTAATAATTAACTGGTAAGTTTTTACAGAATAATTTTGAAACTATGAAAACAAAATTGCAAAAAGGAACAAAAACATCAAAAAGGAAAAAAAATTAGGGATTGGACTCAGAAAAATGCTTTTCTGATAAATCATCTTTTGTCGCCCAAAAATCAACCGGTAGCAGATCTGGTTAAGTCACTTGTAAAATAGAAGTTGTATCATACAGTTGTAAAACAGAAGTTGTAAAAAAGAAGTTGTATAGTTTTAAAATAAATAGTTGTAACGTAGAAGTTGTGTTATTCAGTTGTTAAATAAAAGCTGGAGATTAAGATTGAGTCGTAAAACAGATATAAATGTCTTCCAAACTTGCAAATCAAAATGATTTAATATTAAGAATGTCCATTATTTATTTCAGAATTCAAGAGCCAGGTGAAAGTCGAGACTATTTCGAAGAAGCTGTCCATAAGTTAACAGCTGTCTATGGTAGCTCAGCCGGCCAAGCGGATGATATTCAACATATTGTTGATGAAGAGTTCCATACAACGCATGGCAAACCTCCAGCTGAGATTCCAGAGGCCCGTAATCGGACACCTTTGGATGACGCTCTGGACAGTTTACAAAGTTAGTTCATATAAGACCCTATTATCCTTAACTTCCTGTCCCTTCAATTTGTTTTATTTTCCTGGAAGGCGATCCATTCCAGTTTCACTGGAAATAACTGGAACTGGAATAACTGGAAGGGATCTTCAGATTCCTGGAAGGCGCTTAACTTGGTAAATAAAGCTTTTAGGAATAAATTTAGAGCAAAAATACTGCTTCGGGAAATTATCTTCTAGCTCATAAAAAAAAAGAATTATCACATAAAAAGAACTTGTACCTTAACTATTCAAGCTAGAATTGTGAAATTTTTGCAAAATAATTTTGAAACCGTTAAAACAAAGTTGAACTCAAAAAAAGAAAAACAATCAAAAAAGAAAAAAAAATGAGAATTGGACTCCAAGACAACAAATATATGAGATCGAAAAGCTTAAGCTATTGACTCAAGTGAGCAAACCAAGCTGAGGGAGAAGAAGTCAGGCTGTATTCCCGAGGGCTGAAGGCCCTAGGGAGTGGAGCAAAATCATATTAAAGCTGGCTAAGTCCGATCTTTGGCTGGTCTATTACAAATTTGAATTGAAACAAATTTTGTTTATTCTTGTTTTTCTTTTATAATTGTAAACTTATGCAAATTCTAAGTGAAATCACTTTGCCAGGCCTTAAATACTCCGTTCTTTGCTTCAAAATTTCCAATTTTCTAATTCAAAATTTGTTTTTTCTGCTTAAAAAAAAAACTTGTTCACCCCCTTGGACGAGTAACTCTTTTTGTCCCAAAAACTTAAACTCATCTTTTTAGCTACAATTATTGATATAAGAGTGAAATATTTTAAATGCTTTGCCAGTAAAATTAATCATGATTATCATGATTAGTCATCTCTGTTCTCATGATCGAAAAATAGCTTAATTTTGCTCAGTGTACAATTTTTGGTTTTCGTTTTATTTTTTTTTTCCCCCTTTTTTTCCCTTATGTTGTGCTCGGTCATTTAGGGGCTCTGCGCTCTTTTTTGTTTTGACAAGTTGTAAACATGGGCGTACGTAGCCTCTTGTCTAGGGGGGGGGGCAGCCGATTATGTGATAAAGAGAGGGGAGAGGAAGCTGAAGTTATATTGTCAGTTCACAAAACCTTACATTGCCAGCAAGTTCTATCATACCTATGAAATCTTTATTAATAAGTAATCATCAAAAATCCTCAATAAGCTTCAGCATTAATCTTCCTGGATTAGAGCTAAATCTTTCCAAGATATTATAGATAATTGCTTCTTGTTTTACTTTTATTCTGTCATTTCGGCTGTTTATTCCCAACTTTTTCAACCATCTTTCTTTTATCAACTGCTTTTTTAGCAATCTACCTTTTTTTCAACTGCTTTTTTAACCTTCTGCTTTTTCAACCATCTGCTTTTTCAGCTATATTTAGCATAAATTTGAAGTTGTAGGGGGCAGCAGCTCCCCTGCCCCCCCCCCCCCTCCGTACGCCCATGGTTATAAATAAATTGAATTGTCATTTCATTAACATTTCGATTCTTTCGATATGAACCAGTTGATTCTTCATTTTATTTTCTTTTTACCGTTCCAAGGTAGTTTCCATCATCTTTTTCTTCCTCCAAATTTTATCCTTCATCTTTGTATTTCAGTAAGTGGCTGAACTCCGCTTTTAGTAAATCTTCAATGTGAGCAGTGCTCTGTTGCGTCCTGGCACATAATTGTTTCTGTATTTTTCACTTGTATAAATACATACTATCTTTAGCTGTGACTTATATGAGTGATACACATTGATATTTTAGATAATATCAGCTCGTTGATCTGAAATTGCAACTTATCTGAATGTCAGAAAATTCAGTTTATTCAGAAAATTCAGTTTATTGAATATGAAATTTCTGCTTAAAACATATGTCTGGCTTCAAGAAAAATTCCACATGAAAATGAGTGAAATTGAAATTATAAATATAGAATTTTTAATGTTTTAAGAATTTCTGAGTCATTTTCTTTGTCTTGGATGCTGACACTATCAGAGGTAATATCTTAGCGATACCTTAGCAAAAGCCATGTGCATATCATGTATTTTTTTTCCTGCCACTTTTGATAATATGGGTTGTCATGAAAACTTGAGTGAGTTCATTCAAACAGATAAAACAAAAAATCGTAAAGAAGAGATAAACGAGGACAAAAACAGCCTGTGAAAAACAGAAGAAAAAATTATGCAAATATTTCAGTTGAAACCGTAACTCAAATGTCCTCAGTGCAGAATAATAAAAAAAAAATGAAGATTAAAGTGCAATTTTTTACATTTATTTATTAATGTTTTTTTTAATACATTGTTTTTATTATTCTGTACTGAGGGTTCAGTGGAGGTCTCAGCCGAAATATTTTTATGTATTTTTCTGTATTTTCTGTATTACATTGTTTTTATTATTCTATACTGAGGGTTCAGTGGAGGTCTCAGCCGAACATTTTTTTTCTGTTTTTCACTGGCTGTTATTGTCCTCGTTTCTCTCTTCTTTTCAATTTTTTTTTGTCTTGTCATGATTAGCCAGTGTGGTCTCAGAAATTATTCAACCAGATATTAAGGCTTTCCTGCCTTTTTTGAAGTGGCAGGTAGCCCCCCATGGTCTTTTCGGTGCCAATCCCTTCAGAAGTCCTCCCATGATATCGAATCAAAATTTTGAGATAAAAATTGAATGAACTCGAAAATGAGATGAACTTGAATGTGTGCTTGAGATGAAGTATTTGCATTTTAAAGACAACAAAATGGAACTTCTGTTATAAATGACCTTGACATGACCTTGACATAAATGACATTGACATGTTTTATATTTTATATTGTATTATATTATATTTATATTGTATGTTTTATACCTTGCCATGCATTTATAAAACAAATAAATCAACAGTTGCAACAAGGTAGGATATGAAAAAGCTCTTAACAGAGTGGTATGTGAAAACAATAGTATATATAAGAATACCTAAAGGGTGGGGGTTGGGTCGTCTTTAGCCTGCTAGAGGAGGAAAACTGTGGATTTTTTACCTAACTTAAATAAAAATATCCCTCCCTCAAATTTTGTAACAGGGATGCAATTTAAAAGTTAGGCACAAAACTAGAGCTAATCGAACATTTTGACTCAAAATACAAGTCTTACTTAAGATTTTAGTTACAATTCAACATTTTAGTTCAACTGACAAAGTAAAAGAATTTAAAAGTATTTCTAAAATTAACCAATACTGAAACTGCATGAAAAAAATAAATGGAAGTTAACTTGAAAAATTCCCCCCCCCCCCCAAAAAAAGGTTTTTTTCGAAGAAAGCAAAGAATGATATCGAAAGTCAAAGCGAACAAAAAAAAAGTCATGCAATGTGTCAAACTTAAAACAAACGAGAGATTGCTGTTGTCGATGAACTGAAATTCAAATTAAAATGAATAAAAAATGGATAATTAAAATGAGCAGAATTAAAATGAATAACTACATCATAGGCAGCGCAGTGGCGCTGCCCAAGTAAAGAACGATGTTGGCACAATGTATTATTTTTTTTTCTTTAGACCTGGGCACTTCGTATCGAAGGAGTTGTCGTAGAAACTTCGAAAAGGGCTCATTCGATTGGAAATTGGAGTGGTTTGTGCCCTTTTTAATAGTCAAAAGTGAGTGGAAGGTAGCTAACAATCTATCCACGCCCACCATTTCCCCAAACACATCCAATAAAAAATTTGAGACAGCCATTTTGTTCAGCGTAGTTGATTTCCAGATAAAAATTATGTTTTTGAGGAGGACTCTCCCCCAGAGCACTCAGGGCAAGGGCTCTAATTTATGTCCTGGGGGCATATAAGGTTTTTAAAGAAAGTGTTGCCGTAGAACCTTCAAAAAAGCTCGTTCGATTGAAAATTCAAAGGGCTAGTGCCATTTTCAATAGTCAAAAGTGATTGGAGGGCAACTAACACCCCTTTCATGCCCACCTTTTCCCAAAACGCATCCAATCAACATTTTGAGACAGCCATTTTGTTCAACGTAGTTGAGAGTTCTTGAAATTAGGTCTTTGAGGATGACAACCCCCCACAGTCCTCAAGGCAAGGGTTGTAAGTTTATGCCCTGGGGACATATAAGATTTTTTTTTATAGAAACTTCAAAAAGGGCTCATTTGATTGGAAATTGAAATAGCTTGTGCCTTTTTTAATAGTCGAAAGTGATTGGAAGGCAGCTAACACTCCTTCCACGCCCACCATTTCCCCCAACACATCCAATAAAAATTTTAAAATAGCCATTTTGTTCAAAGTAGTTGAAAGGTCCGGAAATTATATCTAAGAAGCTGACGCTCTCCCTACCGTCCTCAGGTTAAGGGTTGTAAGTTATAACTTGTCTGCATTATAAGTCTTCTCTTGACTGCCTTGTTAATAAGATTTTAAAAAAGGCTCATTCGAATGACAATTCAAAGGGTTGGTGCCTTTTTTTATAGTCGAATGGGATTGGCGGGCAACTAACCCCTCGCTTACGCCCACCATTTCCCCAAACACATTCAATCAAAATTTTTAGATAGCCATTTTGTTCGACGCAATTAATAATTTTAGAAATTAGGTATTTGAGGATGATAGCCCCCTCAAATTCCTCGGGGCAAGGGTTGTGAGTTCTGCCCTGAGGACACAAGGATTTTATAGATAGTGATGTTATAGAAACTTCAAAAAGGGCTCATTCAAATGTAAATTAGTTAGGCTTGTGCCCTTTTTAATAGTCGAAAGTGATTGGAGGATAACTAACACCCCTCTCACACCCACCATTTCCCCACACACATCCAATCAGAATTTTGAGATGGCCATTTTGTTTGACGTAGTTAAAAAGTCTTGAAATTATGTCTTTGAGGATGACACTCCCCCTTTCAGCCTTCAGGGCAGGGGTTGTAAGTTATGCCCTGGGGCATATAAGGTCTTATAGAAAGCGCTGTTGCAGAAACTTCAAAAAGGGCTCATTAGATTGGAAATTTAAAGGGCTAGTGCCCTTTTTAATACTCGGAAGTGCAGAAATTATCATGAGAAGGGCTCAAAACCTCTATGCCTTCCCAAGGCCGGAACATAATTTACTCTTTACTGAAAAAATATAAATGCTTTTACTTTTATAACTTTAATAAATCAAATAATATTACCATTTTGATTACTAAATATCAGTATATGTGTATTTAACTGACAATGCACATTAAATTGTATTTGTTTTTTTTTTGTAAATTGCAAATTATGCTCTGGCCTTGGGAAGGCTTAGGGGTTTTGAGCCCAACTCATGTTTATTTCTGCGACTCGGTTATTTATTGTAATTTCTTTTCGTTTTGGGTTTCATTTATTTATCGATGCTGATTTGTGGTAATTTCACGCTTGGTAGATGTTTTGATCTTATTTTTGCTCAATTTCGGTTTAATGGAGTTCTTCACTTTTCTTTGAAAAACTTATTTTGTGGAAAAAGTTTTTTTAATTAATCAAACATAAAGACAATAGGTGCTAGCACTTAAATTCCAGAAATTCGTTTGCGTCTTATTCAACACAAAATATGGTTTTAAATAATTTTTCTGTATAACATCGAAAAATGCCAAATTGCTGAGACTTTCTTGAATTAAAATCATTATATTTTAATTAATCTAATCTCATTCTTCAAACATGCCTTGTGTCTGCATCCATAATTTCTTCATATTAAATAAATCCCTTTCAAATAATCAGAAAACCAATAACTAAATTATTAATTGATTTTAACAATTAAACTATTATTTCATAAAAAAAAGAAAAAGATTGCTTCAAAATTATGAATGCTTATTTTAAAAGTTTTATTTTAGCTTCAATTTTCTATATGTTTGAATGAAACGGAGAAAAAATATGAAAAAGTTGTGACAAAAATTGTACTTTTAAAATAGTAAATCCAAAGTGAAAGTCACAAAAGTGATATCTCTAAGATTTTTTTCTTATAAGTTTTTGAGCCTTTCTGAAGTATTGAGAGGGGAAGGAGTAGCTCCACTCTTATTCGAGGTCGTTTTAATGAGTATACTTTGATTGTATTATATCTTGTTTTTTTGGGTTGCTGATGTTTTAACAAATAAAACAGACTGATCGAAATAAAAATGGTTTATAATATAGGACAATGATGTGCTGGCCCTTATGGCCGCATCCAGGTCATGGTAGCCCTCAAGGCCGCATCCAGGTGATGGTAGCCCTCAAGGCCGCATTCAGGTGGTGGTAGCCCTCAAGGCCGCATCCAGTAGGAGGGTTAAGAGGTTTGAATCCTCCCCTTAAATGTTTGTGCAACTCGTAAAAACGTGGCAAAAATGCATATAAACAAATTCTTGATGTGTTTTTTAAAGTTTTTCGTACCCCCCCCCACCAGAAGAAATTGTCTCCTTCCTTTAAAAAAATCCTGTATGTGGCCCAGGTTGCCCTGCTTTTACTTTTGTTAATTTGGGTTTTATTTTGACTATTCATATTAACTTCTGTTAGTTTTGGTTATATTTTTTCTTTCACAGTAATTTCTTTCTGCTTGAAGTATAAATTATTGGATGGCATAATTTTTATCTGTTTCAGGTTTTGATATGACCCTATTTTTTTGACAATCTTATTTTCTAGAAACACCCTAAATAATTAAAAAAATTCTATTTTAGATAAGCTACATAAAGGCCTGCACGTTGAAGACTTTCCCCGCTACCACTGGCCCGAAGTTCCTCAAGAGCAGAGGCCAAAAGAGGGAGAAGCTCACCCCATAACTGATGCAGTCAAAGACTTGATGGCCAAAAGCAAACATATGGCTGGACAAGGATTGGAAAAAAGCAAGGGAATAGCAGAACAAGGAGTGGAAAAAGGGAAAGAACTAACCGGATCTGCAACTGAAAAAGGAAAAGATTTAGCTGAGTCTGCTCTTGAAAAGGGGAGAGAGGTCACTGGATCTGCTATTGAAAAGGGGAAAGAGGTCACTGGATCTGCTATTGAAAAGGGGAAAGAGGTCACTGGATCTGCTATTGAAAAGGGGAAAGAGGTCACTGGATCTGCTATTGAAAAAGGGAAAGAGGTCACTGGATCTGCTGTTGAAAAGGGGAAAGAGATGAGTGGATCTGCCGTTGAAAAGGGGAAAGAAGTCACTGGATCTGCTATTGAAAAGAGTAAAGAGGTCACTGGATCTGCTATTGAAAAGGGGAAAGAGTTCACTGGGTCTGCTATTGAAAAAGGGAAAGATGTCACTAAATCTGCTGTTGAAAAGGGGAAAGAGATGAGTGGATCTGCCGTTGAAAAGGGAAAAGAGATGCTTCCGGATGTAGAGTTTGCAGGTAATATTCTGTTATTAAAGATAGGTTGTGAGTTTGCTTTATCTAAAGACTGTGCATTAGATCTTTTGATTATTGGAGTCCTCTTTAACTGATATTTGACTTGATCATGGGTATTTTTTCAACTATCAATCTTTTTCATATAACCTTATAACATATACTTCATGCACAGTCAAATGCACCAAGGACATTAAAATGAAAAAATGTTTTCTCCCTGGACCAACCTTGTGTTTATTCATACCTAAGAAACACTAAGAATTTTCATTTGGTTGTTTAGAATCATGAAGTTTTAGGGCAATGCCATGATTTCGTCAGTTTTCTCGCAGTGAACCATGAAAATAAATAAGCATAACAGATCCGTTAAATTTGATAATGATTTTATCAGTGAAAACCTCAAAAATTCACAATCTATTAATTCTCAAGAAAAATAAACCTGCAAATTTAGCTTATTTTTTGCTAATCTTTTGCTAATTTTCACATCGTTTCCGTTTTTAAATTTGGCACCCGCTCTTATAAAAAACTTCATAATTCCAATATAGAGGTGTTTTCATTAAAAATTGAATTTCCAGTTTCCTGAATTCTTAGACACACCTGGTTGGACAAGTTTCCACTGAACCAATTCAAAAAATCAAACTTCCCTTTCACTTTTTTCAGTATCTCAGGAACCAATATTCGGAATTGGTTGGAGAAGTCAATATTCTTTAATGATTGTAAATTCTTTATTGTTTTTGTTATCCAAAGATTATTGCGTTTTAATAAGTAAGACCTCGTAACGAAAAAAATGTCTTCGTTAATAAAAAGTCCAAATTGTTATTCTAGTTCTTCGGGAAAAAAATAACTTTTTATTTGCATTTCCTTTGCACAATTGTTCTTTGAGCTGACCACATTTGTGGCTCTTTAAATTGCTCTCAAGAAAGTACTGGTCACATTTTAAGTTTGCCAAGATCAATTAATCCCCCAGAAGAGATGGGGGCTTGAGGATGGAAGTTTCCTTCACATATAATATGAATTTCGACCCTTCCTCAACTTTCTTGACTTTACTTTCACTATCATATGAAAACAAAAGGAATGTAAAGAAAGTGGAGAAAGCATTAAAATATGAACTAAGGAGGTGTGAAGTAGAGGCCATGGATAAAATTGCCGAGGATCTGGAAGATGCAGCTAGACAGCATAATAGTAAAATATTGTACTGACATGTTAAAAAATTGAGAGGGAGTAGTCAATGCGGACTTGGCCCAGTTAAAGATAAGAATGGGGCCGCAATTAGCGATAAGGAAAAAACTAAAGAGAGATGGGCCGAACATTTTGGGAATTTGCTTAAGTTGAAGGAAAGAGTTGAAGGAAAAAACATAGAGGAAAATAAAAAAGTTTGTGATACCTTGGATGTGAAGGAAGATTTTTTTTTTGTGAGGAGGAATTAGCGACAGTACTAAAAGGACTAAAGAATAATAAGGCTCGTGGTGCTGATAGGGTGGTAAATGAGTTTCTTAAATATGGTGGCTCTGAGGTTAGAAATATGTTACTGAAGATTATGAAAATGATTTTTTAAAAAGAGGAACTACCTAATAATTTTAGGAAAACTTCAATCGAACCAATTTAAAAGAAAGGAGACAAAAGTGAGTGTGGTAATTATCAAGGGATTAGGCTAGTCTCCGTAGGTAGTAAATTACTGAGTAATATGATACTTTCTAGACTGAGAGATGCGGTAGACAAAGTTTTAAGAGAAGTACAATGCGGTTTTAGAATAGGCAGAGGATATGGCAACCAAATTTTCACTTTTAACTTAATAATTGAAAAATGCCTAAGTTGTCAAACAGTTCTAGTTTTCAGTTTTATAGAATATATGCAGGTGTTCGATTCTGTTGATAGATGACCTTAAGCAAAGGTTTTATCCTTGTATGGTATACCGGACAAATACATTAAAGTGACTAGTGCTATGTACGAGAATAACACTGCTGCGGTTAAGGTAGGAAATGAGGTTAGCAGCTGGTTTTGTATTAAATCAGGATTTAAGCAGGGTTGTGTTCTATTCCCCTTTATAAGGATTATTTTGATGAATTTTGTTTCAAGAAGCACAAGAAATGTAATGGGAGACCATGCAATTAAATGGGAAGGAAGAAGCTTCTTAAAATTACATTTTGATGAGGAATCAAGTATCCTAGATGAAAGTGTGATCAAAATCAATGAAGTTTTAAAGGTTTTGCGAGTTCAGGGTGCTAGAATAGGTTTAAAAATTAATATTAAGAAGACTAAGTCACTAAGGTTAGGAATGAGTGATGATGAAAAGGTGATGTTGGGTAATGAATAGATCGATCAAGTGGACAGCTTCACTTACCTTGGTAGTATTATTAGATAAAGATGGTGGGAGCTGTGAAGATGTCAAAAGTAGAATAGCCAAGGCTCAGGGTGTTTTTTCACAGTTCTGAAAAGTCTGGAAGAATAGGAAGATAAGTCTGCAAACCAAGATTAGAATATTAGAAGCTACAGTGATGACAGTGGTCAAATACCGGCTGACTGACCGTATTTCAAACAATAGACTATACGAAAAATGTGGTTCAATACCGCTCTCTAGGGCTGTAATAAAGGAGAGGTTGAGGTGGCTAGGGAACGTTGTGCGGATGAAGGATGACAGATTGTCGAAGATTGTTCTTTTCAGCCTACCGTCTAGGGCTAAACGGAAAGCAGGTCGTCCTCGTCTGGGGTGGGAGGACGTCATAAAGAAACATTTAATGGAAATGGAACTTCAAGGGTTGGCGTAAAAAGGGAGACTTTGAATAGATTGGGATGGAGGAGGAGCGTGCATGGCTGTGTTGGCCTCAGGTGGCTAGGTGCTGCGGTGAGTTGTTAGTAGTAGTATTAGTTATTTAACGTAATAAACACAAATATTAACTATTATAGATATATATCATTACGCCAGGGATCAATTTAAGTTTTGCTAATGCATAGCAATTAACTACAAAAGAATTTCAAAAGGTACCCAAAATTTAAAAAAACTACGTAAACATCCATAGACGCATCCTGTACTAAATAAAAGACAATAATAAAAAAGACAATCGCCTTCTCCCAAAACGCCCCAGGCTAACAACCACCATCCAAATGCAACTCCATCCACCCACACCCCTTCGGCCCACTCCTCCCTTCAGCCATATAGCCCCCTCACATCCCCACGCTCTTTACACTAAAGTTTGAATTTTTTTCAAATTCTTTACGAGAGACTGATCAAACACAAGGGTAGTTGAATTAAGATGTATTTTTTAAGAGTTTTAAGAGTTTAGCGTAAAGAGCAAGTGCTGACAAATGGCAACTTCTCCTCATATACTGAACAATTTCTTGTCCGCTTTAAGCTCTTTGCTCCTTACTTTCAGTTGAAAAAATTTTCTTTTTTTTAATTTAATGACATAAAGTGGCTAAACATTCATTTGTAAAATTAGTTTTCAAAATAACATTTCCGCGATACTACGGAGGAAACTGTGGGGGGGGGGGGTCAGGTTGAAACTTTCAGAGAGTGTTTGGGGAGAGTGGACATTTAAATGTGACTTTGGGGGAGAGAGGGAGTGTAAACAGGCTTAATTTGCCTTGAAATTAACACTTAAGACAACGAAAATTGTATATAAGGTGAAACTAAGTAGAACACAGTCAATTATAACAATAATTTATTGTTACCCCTTGTCCATAACAGTGCTGCGTGGAAGGGAGTTTGAAAAAAAGTGAAAAGGACTCTGACAAAATTATGCACAGTTATCAACAGCTTTAACTTTCATGCACTCACTCAAAATATTACAAATTAGTGTGACACTTTACAACTTATGACAGTGGGCGCTTGATAGAAGAGGCATTAAGGAAAAACCGGCAATTGCATTACACTGGTCAGAAGACCTGCGTGACAGTTTTTCCATCTTTGGCAAATGTCCAAATACGCCATACCGTCAGGAGATGGGGTTATTACGAGTTCAAATAGGGATACTGAAGAAATACTTGCGAACCTTAAGATGAACGATCGGGGTTTGATTTTTGTTGGTGGCGGAGAAAAGTGTTAACAGGGATGTCAGAATCAACACATGGAATGCGGAAGACACATTATACAGCCAACCAAGGGTTCTCTTATCAAATTGGCCCTTTACACTTGCAAGAAGCCAATGGAAGTTCTATTTCGAGAAATCCGTTATAAGCTTTCTTATGGATACATTTAGTATTCCAAATGGAAAGCCTGAATACCTAAGTGAACTGAAGAATAGCCTATAGCTGAACTAACCTGGACTGTATCAGTGGAGGCGGTCTATGGTCCAAAAACAAAAAAAAACTCAGGTTTCAGAGTGGCAGCTGAGAGACCGATTTCATTCAGTCTGGAGCAAACAGCATCAATGGGGTTCTGTAGTGTATCAAATTATTAGCTAAAAGAATAACATATTGAAATTATATTCAATATGTAGGAAATTATTTTCTTAGAAAATTTTTCTTGTCAAAAATAGTTTTTATTTTGTTCACACATCTGAAAATGACACAATTCCTTCTAGGAATGACGAAATACCCAACTTAGTTTTAGCTAGTAATTTTTTGTTAAGTCAACCTCAGCACGCTGAGCAATCAAGCGTACGATCAAAGCTTACACTAGCTTCTCAAAAATTCTTTTCAAAATTCTAAAAACTCGGAAAAGTCCTGCGAAGTTTTTTTTTGCTAGTTTAGTAGATGGAGACTACCCAGAATGCTGGGTAGTGACCCGTCTAGTAGTGACATGTCTGAAAACAAATCTATGGCATTTCTCCGAGGAAGTCTTAAACAGCGCTGGCAAGCACCTCTAAAATGTTTTTCTTCTCGTTACACTCAAAACCATTTCCAATTTTTCACACTTATCTTCGCGGATGCCAAGGCGAAAGAAAATTTCATATTTTTACAGAGAAATAAAACAGAAGTTTGAACTCTTTGAAGAAACATTTATTTACTTCATAATTGAATTGTAAAAATATGTAAATTAATTTTCTTGTTCGGACTTTACTTAAGCTTGAAACGTGTCTCGAGTGAGGTTTTAAACCGTCCCCTTCCTCACGCCCCAAAAAAGTCTTTATAATTTCGATATCAGTTTTCTATGCTTTTACCAAATTAAAATACAAGAAAAAATCTACTGCGGCTTCTGTTAGCAGATTTGAACACAAACAGCTGAATATCATCTTGCGCCCGAGCCATATTATAGTCAGGTCGTCAGTAAAAATTTAAGATTTGTGATTGATTCTTCTTTGACCTTAACATCGTATTGCAGCTACAGAAGTGGAACATTGAAATTGCATAAATTTAAATGAAAAACGTTTAAAAATTTAAAATTTGTGATTGATTCTTCTTTGACCTTAACATCGTATTGCAGCTACAGTAGTGAAACATTGAAATTGCATAAATTTAAATGAAAAACGTTTAAAAATTTAAAATTTGTGATTGATTCTTCTTTGACCTTAACATCGTATTGCAGCTACAGAAGTGGAACATTGAAATTGCATAAATTTAAATGAAAAACGTTTAAAAATTTAAAATTTGTGGTTGATTCTTCTTTGACCTTAACATCGTATTGCAGCTACAGAAGTGGAACATTGAAATTGCATAAATTTAAATGAAAAACGTTTAAAAATTTAAAATTTGTGATTGATTCTTCTTTGACCTTAACATCGTATTGCAGCTACAGAAGTGGAACATTGAAATTGCATAAATTTAAATGAAAAACGTTTAAAAATTAAAAATTTGTGATTGATTCTTCTTTGACCTTAACATCGTATTGCAGCTACAGTAGTGAAACATTGAAATTGCATAAATTTAAATGAAAAACGTTTAAAAATTTAAAATTTGTGATTGATTCTTCTTTGACCTTAACATCGTATTGCAGCTACAGTAGTGAAACATTGAAATTGCATAAATTTAAATGAAAAACGTTTAAAAATTTAAAATTTGTGGTTGATTCTTCTTTGACTTTAACATCGTATTGCAGCTACAGAAGTGGAACATTGAAATTGCATAAATTTAAATGAAAAACGTTTAAAAATTTAAAATTTGTGGTTGATTCTTCTTTGACCTTAACATCGTATTGCAGCTACAGAAGTGGAACATTGAAATTGCATAAATTTAAATGAAAAACGTTTAAAAATTTAAAATTTGTGATTGATTCTTCTCTGACCTTAACATCGTATTACAGCTACAGAAGTGGAACATTGAAATTGCATAAATTTAAATGAAAAACGTTTAAAAATTTAAAATTTGTGATTGATTCTTCTTTGACCTTAACATCGTATTGCAGCTACAGAAGTGGAACATTGAAATTGCATAAATTTAAATGAAAAACGTTTAAAAATTTAAGATTTGTGATTGATTCTTCTTTGACCTTAACATCGTATTGCAGCTACAGAAGTGGAACATTGAAATTGCATAAATTTAAATGAAAAACGTTTAAAAATTTAAAATTTGTGATTGATTCTTCTTTGACCTGAACATCGTATTGCAGCTACAGAAGTGGAAGACTGAAATTGCATAAATTTAAATGAAAAACGTTTATCAACACAAATTTGTTGCCCGGTTTTTTTACTAATACTTTGTTTTTGTGTCTTTTAAGTGATGTAAACCGGCGTCTTCTACTTTGTAAGGTTTATTAATTTTTACAAAAGCCTACCTTCATCTCAATACGAAATTAGAATATAAAGTTAGGTACTAATTATTAGTTTACCGCCATTTCTCTTACAACCAATTAAAATGGTTCAAATGTTTTTAGCTTCAAATTCTTACGGTTTTTAGGGACTTGAACATCACAAGAAGTCGCGAGAATAGGTGCAGGCTGTGCATAAAAAGTTTCAACTGATATTTTAGTTTTCTACTAAAAGTATGTTTGTGTAAATCCTCAATCCGTGTTTAACTACTGCTACTGACAACTCACGCAGTACCAAGAGCCTGAGGCCAACACAGCTACGCACGCTCCTCTATCCCAATCTATTCAAAGCCTCCCTCTACAACCTCCCAGGAAGTTCTCATTTCCTTTAAATCTTTCTTTATGACTTCCTCCCACCCCAACCGTAGACAACCAGTCAGTAATAAATTGATACAAAAGTCTAAAAATTCTAAGAAATTCTGGATTCTCAAACATCTCAAAACTCCCACCGAAATTAAAATACTGAGCTTCAGGATAAATCTTGCAAAAATGAAGGCACTGACTTCAGTTTAGATCTCAGAGCACTTCTGCCAATTAAGGCTGAGAGCAAAGGGCGAGAAGAAACGTAGAAAGAACTATATAGTAAGAGTCATATAAAGGGAGTTAACAATTCAGTAATAAAACTAACCTTGGAAAAATAAGATTAAGTTCAAAAATTACAAATTAGGAAGCGTTTAAATAGTTTCCATATTGATTTGTTGCTAACACCAATCATGGTTGCAGCAGCAGCTGCAACCTAGTAAAGAGCGAACCACAGCCCATAGTAATCAAAAGTTGAAAAATGCGTTTTCAAAAAAAACGGTCTAGTGACAAAAAATTGCCATTTGAAATTGAATCAGGAATTGTAACTATTGCTTCGGTTATTCTCAGAAGTAAAAGTTTATTGGGAAAAGAAATTTATGGTGATTTCGAGAAAGTGCCTGAAACCCCTTGAGAATGGTGTCAAATCGAAATAAAAAGTATACCATTGGAATTAGCATGGTCGAAAACCTTGTGTTGGATAATTACAATCCCCCACCTTGAACAACAAGGGAAATGACTTTTTTGCATGAGAAGTCCTTTTCTAGAAGGACTAGGGGGTGCCCAGAGCATCATGGAGAGGTGTGTAATAGCTCATTCAAAAGGGATTTAAATTTGTAAGTGCCCTTTTTAAGTGACCAAAAATATTGGAGGGCAAATAGCCCCCTTCCCTACAGGCCCTCCCCCCCCCCCCAATTAGTCCTATAAAAATTTTGAGATTAAGTTAAAAAACGTAAAAAAAAATTCATCTGACACTCGCCAAAAGTTACAAAAACGCGTTTAAAAAAAACTGCCTAGTGAAAAAAATTAACATCTGACGCTGAGTCAGAAATGTTAACTATTATTTCGGTTCGTCTTAAAAGTAAAACTTTATCGTGAAAAGAAAGTTATGGTGATTTCGAAAAAAAGCCTCACACCCCTCGAAAATGGCGTCATATCAAAATGAAAAGTGTACCATTGGAATCAAAATGGTCAAAACCTTGTGCAGGAAAGTTACAGTCCCCCTCCCTGAACAACAAGGAAAATCACTTTTTTGTATCGGTAGCATTGAGATCTGTCTCCCGTTCTTTTTTTTTCAACAGGTCTAGCGGGCTACCAGAACATCATAAAGAGATTCTTAATGGCTGATTCAGAAGCTATTTTTCATATCTACGTTATTTTTATAAATTCTGCCATATGCAAGTGCCATATGGCACTCAAATGGCACTTTTTGTGCTATTTCTACCAGAACATCGTTGGTAGATCTTGAATAGCTCATATAAAAGATATCGCACATATCTATTTCTTTCATATAAATTCCATCATCATCAAGTTCAAAATGGCACTAAAAACGGCACTTTTGGTGTCGTGTCTCAAGTGGAAAAGCTGCACTGTAAAAAAAAAAATTATTTCCAACACGATGTTTTGCTTGAATAAAAAACAGTCAAAAAAAAAAATCAAATGTTTATATTGAAACCGCGACTCGTTTATTGAAGTCCACCAAATTAGGAAAATTATTAAGTTTTATGTACTTTTCAGTAGAAAAAATGCAATTTTCATCGTAAATAGACTATATTAATCAACACGGTTTGAACTTCAACAGTAGTTTGAAGTTTCTTGCATATCATTTTGACTATAGGACCATTGAAAGTAATATGTTCAGTATAAGTTCAATTCAAATATTTGAATTATAGCAGAAAAGAGGGAATGGTAATTGAATTTTGAGTATGAAAAGATAATTATAAAAATAAGGAAATATATTTGTACTTTGAAACAAGTTTAGCTCTCTTATCTTCAAAATGAACACACGGAAATTTATGTACAAAAATTACCTTTTAACGTTTACAATCGCTTTTTTTGTGCTAAATACATTTTTTGCGAGGTTTTGTGGGTAAACAGTCTCTTAAGATGCTACCCTTATCATAAAAGTACTAATGGGAAAAATATATGGTTTTTCTTAACTCAATTTTTTCTAATTAAGAACGAAAATCCTTTTGTGGGAACAACTTATGTTTTTGCGATGAACGTCATTTTTGTAATGAGACCCAAAAAGCGTTTAAAAAAAAAATCCCCTGGATTTTCCATAAATATGCTGCTTTCGCTGAATAGCCAAGTAAGCAAATATATCGAAGAAAAGAAGACGCCTGCAAGGGTATTTCAGTCCTTTACATACACATAAAGGAACCAAAAGTTTCCCCAAAAAAGAGAATTTTCTAAAATGGTGCAGATTTCAACTGTACTCAGAAATACTACACTTTAATAGTATGAATCGTGCTTCAAAAGCTCATGTTTGCTACAGGATTAATTAAAAAATAGGACGTTGGCCCAGTAAGTTTATCAAACAGTTCATAGTGTTAAACTGTAATTAACGAACGACTCAGCTCAATTGTAACCGAAAATCAAAAATGAAATTTTGATAACAATTGATAAGAATAGGGTTTTTATGCAGATTGCAAATATATAAATTTCATTGCGTTTAATATCTACCCACCAAAGGCTCCAAGCCTCAGAAGAAAAAGGGATTTTGATGGATTAAGGGATTTTGAAAACAGGGAGCCTGATTCACGAAAAAGGGAGAAACACGCCCCAAAAAGTCAAAAAATCTTAAATGTAAATTAGACCTTCAGATTCAGCGTATCAGAAAATGTTATTGTGGGGGTTATGATCTTCTATCTGCACAAACGTGGAATTTAGGTTTTTGCCAGAAGACTGATCACGGATTCGTTTCTATTTGTTGTTCTTTGTTCTAGTGTCCTTTTTAAGAGACCGTAAAGATTGGAGGGCAACTAAACCTCCTCCCAACACCTAATTTGTCGCTTACTTTGTTTTCGAATGCTATGATTTGAGATCAATTTGACAAACAAAGAATCATCTCCTTCAACTACCAACAAATGTATAATATTGGAATATAATATTGCCTATTCATTGGAAAAGGCACTTGTTTCATTTTTAAAAGTCGGGGAAACAACCGAAAGTGCACTTTGTGGGAAGGTGCCATCAAGTAAAATTTATAAAAAGTGATTAAATATAAATATAAGCTTTTAATGAGCCCTTAAAAGGCTTTCTTTTGTTACAGTAGCCATCTAGTTTCTGCTACTCAGTTGGTGACTTATAAGATCCTTTCTTCATTGTGGCGTTTTCAGGCAAAGTGGACCGAGTAAAAACCGTTTTTTGCTCATTGGAAAACAAACGTTCCTGAAAAAAAATTTAATGTTTTGCGAAGCACGGATAGTGAACTTTATGTTACAGACTAAAATATGTTATATAATATAATTATAGACTAATATATAATAGAGTATAATATAATTATAGACTAATATATGTTATATATCTTCCCCTAAGAGTTTATTTTTTTTACAATGTCAATGACAACAGGGGAATTGCTTGTGCCGCTAGTGAGGGAACATTTGAATCAGGTGGCGATATTGTTTTAGTTTTTCCGTGAGGGATGACTAAATAGTCCACTAAGTCCACTAATAGCTTTGATAAAAAGATTCCTGTCTGAGCAAAATCAAAAGTTATTCTGTATTTTTTTTTAATAGAAACTAACTGATTTTATTATAATTCAAATTAACCTGAGATCAAATTTAGACTATGATTTTTCAAAGGAAATTGTTAGGTCTGGTAATTATCAGATTTATCAGACCTAAATAGTCCACTAAGTGGATAGATCCCCTCCCATCTAAAATAAAGACAGAAAACATGCGTAATGACCAGGAAAAATTCTGCTTGATTTAAAAGGAATATTAAAGGGAATATTAATTTTTGTGAGGCTGATTCATCCACTAGTGAGGGATGACTAAGGATGACTAAGGTGAATGATTTTAGAATACAAGTAAATTTACCAAGATTTTGAAGTTTTGAAGGGAAAAGGACTGAGCCCAAACACATCATTCACGAAGTTTTCAGATTCAGCTTTGGTGACAAGGTATACATGCACAGTCGCAGTAACGTCAATAGAATTTAGTTTTAGACTAGGCATAGAGACCAGATAAAAATCTTGCTTTTAAAAACAGCTTTTGTCAATTACAGCCAAAAAACAAAAAACGCACTTTCTGTCGGATCGATCGCATATCTTTTACCGTTTTCTGGTAATTCCAGGTGGCAGAAAGGAGCCAGTAAATCAAACCTATGCGCCTGCGTCCGATATCCCAGAGCGGGAACAGAATGAACGAGCCGTTGAATCCATTAAGCATTATACAAAGGTAAGTTGCACTAAATTGTTGTCGGCCGGGTGTAAAGGGGATCTTAGAGAGACCTTGGGCTCTTTGGCTTTTCACTCATTCTAAGTCAAGATTAAAGTTATTACTGTAGTTTTAGAGTTGGATATCCATCGGGAGCCCTAAGGGAAATAATGGAAATAAGCCAGTAATAGGAAAGTTATCGCCAGCTCAGCACTCATATTGCATGCTTAGTCAAAATATATTCTTCCAAACGAAGGGTGAGCAGGAGATGAAAAAATAAATATTTTAATGATTGCTCCTTCATTTACCAATATTTTACCACTCTTTCAAATGTAATCACACAGAAACAGAGGAACTACTTGCAACGTTATTATAGCTCAAAACAGTTTTTATTGGCTGAAAATTTCATACAAAAACCCAGGAGGACCAATCAGATCTCAAAAAGGTGGGGGTTTCTTTTCTGACATGAGCTTAAGGAATAAGATGATTGCTGTCTTCTTGAAAGATATAGAGCAAAGAAATTAAATGAATGTCTTTACTAAGGAGTTACAGGAAAGAAATCTCTCTTTTTCTCTTGGTGTAATTCTGTTGACCATGATCGTCACCTTCTTCCTGTCCTACCTTTTTTTTTATTCACTACTAAATGGTATTAATTGGATAATATATACCTGATTTTTCGGGGGAGGGTGAAGATGATGGTCTTCCACTGAAATTGGGGGAAAAAACTCTAATGCCACCAGAGTAATCTGGCGGTACCCCAAAAGTCAGTGCAACTTCTACGGGCCACGGATTTCTGCTTTTCCCGTCTCTGGACGTTTACACAACCGTCAGGGTTCTCTGGGGGCTTACACAACCGTCAGGGTTCTCTGGCAAGTATACTTTCCGCGTGGTTTTCGTGTGTCATACTATTTGGCCTCAGGTACCATAAAGATCAAACTCCCCCAATTCCCCCCTCAAGGAAAGATCTCTGGCTTAGTATACGATCTATACCAAGCTAATCTAATGTCAGTCTCGCTGTAGGCTGCCGATCCTACCTAAGCCAATCAAAATAGGTCAAAGATATAAAGGAAGATTTCTTATCTGTATTCACAACAAAATATATATATATATATATATATCAGAACTCAAAAACGGAACTAAAGATAAATCTCCTACAATTAACGAATACACTTTAGGACACGCTTTGCGCGCGCACGCATGACCAAAGGCGCTGAATGGCCGAGTCAAGTTAAACTCCCAGCATTCTTTGAAGCTATAAATTTAAGCTGTATGAGTCATTGCTCACCTGGCTTTTTCAGACACTAGCTAATTGGGTGTATCCCATTTGAGCGCTTTCCCATTTGAGCGCCATGGCTCGCAAATGGGAATTTCCTATTTGCGCGCCGTATTTTAATTAGTTCAGTTGTGTCCCATTTGAGCGCCAGATAATATTTTGCGTTTCCTCTTCATGTTGAAAATCGCTCTTCTCTTATCCAAGTCCGAAATTGAACTGAACTGAGCTAACAATCTTGCACCCTCTTATAACATTTACTTCGAGCGCCCATTAATCCTAATTTACGATGCAAGGTCAGGTGACCTAATTGCGTAAGCGATTGCACAACCGTTTACCCACAAAATGCAATAGGATTTAGTGTGGGGGCATATTTTTTTACCCTCTTATAACAAGTATTTAATGATGCCAGGAACAATATTTCTGGTTAGTATTAATAAGTCAGTTTGACAATGAAGAGCTCCAAGAATAAACAACTGCTAGAACACGACGGTTTCGTCTACAGATTCGATAAGCCGATTTCTGGAGGAAGAAAGAAGAGCTGGAGATGCATGAAGAAGGGATGTCTTCAGTGGATTCATCAGTGGCTTCAGGACTGTCATTAGTGGATTCCTTCAGATGTCTCGTAATAAAAGATTTCCCGGGGTTTAGACATTGAAGATAAATGAAGTTCTTCATAAGAAGGGCATTTTTCTGAAACAAAAGGGGCCAACTAATTTTTAGGGACTTTTTTCAAATAGACTACAAAGTGGTTTCAGATTGGCTAAAAGGGCTTATTGCACTGACTTACTGACTGTAAACTTGTTTCTGATTCGTAGTTAGTTTGAACATTTGTATACTATTTGAAGTTCTTTTGTTATGTTGCTTACGTTACGGAATGGCACATGGGACCAGGGTAATAAAAAAAAACTATTTGGATAAGACGTTCCTGAAAAAAAAAATAGAATTTTGATAGAAGAAAGCCCCGAGGTTCATCCCTCCCCTCACCTGAACTAAATCCTTGTCATGTTTACTCCGTGAATAATGTTTTGCATTAAGTCGGACAATTACAAAAAAAACATACCACTTCTCATCTTGTGATTCGCTGACAGTTGAGCCAAAAGAGCAAACGAAAGATCACTTTTGTATAAGTACGCATTAAAATTATTAAAAAGGTTCTTTCATTTCATTGATTTACATCTATGATACGTTCTCATCAGCCAATCAGATTATTGCTTACAGTCCTGCATTTTATAACCCTATTAATAAAAAAAAAACTTTTGCACACAATAAGTTTTTCAAAAAAAACGAAAGAACTCCATTAAACCAAAAAAGAACAAAAATGGAATAAGATATTCTACCAAGCATACAACTACCATAAATCAGTATTAATAAATAAAAAAACCCAAAACAAACAGAAATTAAAATAAGTCAAACTCAAAACGAGCAGAAATTAATCTGAGTAGGGTTCTAAACACTGCTTTCTAACAGCCAGAATATAATTTGTACTTTACCGAAAAAATTCTTTTAAATTTTTTAACTTTTATAACTTTAAGAAATCAAAAATTAATTTTTGAATAGAAGGTTTAGAACCTACTCAGATTAATTTCTGCTCGTTTTGAGTTTGACTTATTTTAATACTTTCTTTCAAATGTTTTCAATTTTTTTTTAATGTTTTCACTTTTATAACCTTAAGAAATCAAAAATTAATTAAGATTTTAAGGAATAAATATCGGCATATGTATATAAAACTGACAACGAAATTTTTTTTTGTAAATTAATTTGAATTTTTTCAGTAAAGTACAAATTATATTGTGGCTGTTAGAAAGCAAAAACTTATTTTGTGTGAAAAGTTTTTTTGATTAATTTCTGTTTGTTTTATATTGACGTAGTCTTTTTCAGAGAGAAATACTGAGCCTCTTCTGAAGTTAAACAACCAATAGCTATCTCAAAATTTTGATTGGATATGTTTGGGGAAAAGGTGGGCGTCGGAGGGAGGTTAGCTGCCCTCCAAACTCGACTATTAGGACACTAAACCTTTGAATGTCCAATGAATTGAGCTATTTTACGAATGAGCTCTTTTAATTCTCTGGGGAGCTCTGGGGGGGTTTATCCTCAAATACATAATTTCCAGAACTTTCAACTACGTTGAACAAATTTAGGGGGGGGTTAGTTGCTCTCCTTTGACTTTCGACTATTAAAAAGGGAACTAGCCCTTTCAACTTCCAATCAAATGAGCCCTTTTTGAAGTTACTACAACAAAACTTTCTATTAAAACCTTATATGCTCCTAGGGCATAACTTACAACCCTTGCCCTGAGGGCTCCGAGGTGGTTATCATCCTCAAATTCTTAATTTCCAGAACTTTCAAGCTCTGGAAACTTGGGTGTGAGAGGGGGGTTAGTTGCCCTCAAATCCCTTTCGACAATTAAAAAGTGTACTAGCCCTTTGAATTTCCAATCAAATGCGCCCTTTTTCAAATTTCTACGACAAAGATTTCAATAAAAACCTTATATGCCTTCAGGTCATAACTCATAACCCTTGCCCTGAAGACTGTAGGGGGAGTTTCCTGCTCAAAAATATAATTTGCAGTACTTTCAACTGCCTTGAAAAAATTGCTTTCTCGAAATTTTGATTGTATGTGTTTGGGGAAATGGTGGCCGTGGAAGGGGAGGTAGTTGCCCTCCAATCACTTTTGACTATTAAAAAGGTCACTGGCCCTTTCAATTTCCAATCGAATGAGCCCTTTTTGAAGGTTCAACGACAATAATCTCTATAAGAACCTTATATGCCCCCAGGGCATAGCTTACAACCCTTGCCCTAGGGGCTGTGGGGGTTTTCATCCTCAAAGACCTAATGTCCAAAACTTTCAACTACGTTGAACAAAATGGTTATCTCAAAATTTTTATTGGATGTGTTTGGGGAAAAGGTGGGCGTGAGAGGGGGGTTAGTTACCCTCCAATCACTTTCGACCATTAAAAAAGGGCATTAGCCCTTTGAGTTTCCAATCAAATGAGCCCTTTTTGAAGTTTCTACGACAACTCCTTCGATACGAAGTGCCCTGGTCTAAGGAAAAAATTAATAATACATTGTGCTAACATCGTTCTTTACTTAGGCAGCGCGATTACGCTGCCTATGATTGGCTCTCCTGTTTGAGCTTTTAAACCAGGCAAAAGAACATGAAGCCAAATTCTAACTGATTGGCTCTAATTTTTAAAATAACAAGCCAATTAAATGAGTGAAAGCTTATTTTTTATTTTAGGAAGATTTACCGCAAGTAGTCCCTCTTTGTCTGTAACCCAATAATGTTGAACTGTCCTTTGAGATACAAATCGAACTACAAATTGAAGACCGAATTTCGGAATAAATCCGAATCAATGCAACATTTAAATGCCTAAAAATTGGCCGTGCTAGTCAATACTAGATTAAACCAATTAAGCCAAATTGAACCAGATTGAACCAAAATAGATCGTGCCAGTCTGTACTAAATTTAATATTTAGAACGAGCTAAGATAAATAATGACGAAAAGTGAGGAAGATTTTAATTAAAAAAAAAATTGCTATGTTATTTTTTGAGCAAGTTTGTTTTCTTTTTATATTGTATTGTACATATTGTACATGTAACTTTAGTGTTAATAGATTGTACAACCTTGATATTGTTTTCACAAATTCATAATTATCTTTTCTATTTTTTTGTGAGATAGGATGAAGTTTCGAAAAAGAATTATATAATGATTACAACTCCCATTAATAAAATTTCTATATTATGTATTTGAGAGAAAAAAAAAACAAAAAAAAATTGTCGTCGTTGAAGAGAAAATTCATTTTTCCTAGTCCTGTCACCGTTCATTCAATAGAGCCTTTATAATCCCTAAACGTGTTTCTAGTTCTGCCCAGCAATTTCCATTTACAAATCTACTATTCAATCAAACAAAATAGTCTCCAGTGTTGAGCTAGCCACAAGTTTCTGCACGCTGTACAACAATGTAACAAACTTGATAATATAATTTAATCTTTCAACTTTTAACCAATTTACTTTAATTACCCATTTTTTTTCTTCTAATTTTTTTTTCAGTGTCACTTTAGTTTCTTTTTTTATTCTTTTGGTCCTTAACAAGTTCCCTTTTAGGATCTTTATTGTTATTCATGTTTGCGTTATGTTTTTATTCGAATAAATTGAATAAATGGAATTTCGAATAGGGGCTGAAAATATAATGCAATAAACTTAGTAGAATAAAAGATAAGAAGATGTACGTAGATAAAAAAGATAATATTCTATTTAGAAGGTTGTTCTTACTAGCAGAAAAATCAATTTTGTTTCACATAAAAAAACAGAAATAAAAAAATTTAGCTCAATTACATTCATGTATCAATGGTAAATTAAGCAGATGCATAAAAAGAACAGTCAAAAAGGACGAGAAACAGTCAAGTGAAAATAATAAATGACAAACTGATAATCGGTCAAAAGTTAAATTAAAGAAGAGAATTTTCTGAATATTCAAATTAAATTAGGGGAAAAGTAGCAAAAAGTGAAACATAATTTATAATAGGTTAAAATCTTATTCCATACTGCCTACGTATCTGAAATTCTTTGATGTTTTCCTATGAGATAAGGTACGTGTTGGTCTACCAAGCCATTCCTAAGATATTAAAAAATGCATTATTTGGCTTGGATGCGTCAGGACATCGACACGTCACGACCACTACCGTCAGGACACCGACAAAATCTGTCAGAACCACCAACCGTCAGGACATCGACAGTCATAACATCGACACGACAGGACAATGACAAAATCCGTCATAACATCTAAAATTGTAAAACAAGTTTTTTGGGATTTAGGGGAGAAAAGGTACCTAGGTTATGTTAGGTTACGTATTTAATATATGCAATGCTTTGCTCCCCCCCCCCCCCCTGATGTGGTAATATATAGCCGAAACTTTTATATGCTTATTACTATTATATAAACTTATAATTTTTTTGTCGATGTCCGGACGGATTTTGTCGATGTCCTGACGTGCCGATGTTATGACTGTCGACGTTCTGACGGTTAGTGGTTCTGACGGATTTTCCTTGTTGACAAAATGACGCTTAGTGCTTGTGACGGTTAGATGAAATGGTAGAACCCCTATTTGGCTAACCACTTTCGACTTTTCTGAAGAAAATTACTATCTGAAAATTACATAACCATTTATTGGGAATTTTTGGGGTTTGTACCGAAAAAAGTCGCATTGGAAAGGGGCTGGTTGCCTTCCAATCACCTTCGATTCTCAAAAAGGACACAAAAACTTTCAGGTTGTAATCGAATGACCCCTGCCCAAGTTTCTACCACCCCTTCCATAAAAATGAACTTCCAACCCCGTTTTTCAGTAAAACATACTTAAGGTATAGTGCAGCTATCGAAAATTAAAGCCATTTTGAGTAGTGCTCGTAGACTTTAATTGGATGCTAAAATTAGGATCAGCAGCTGCTTCCGCAGTGGCATTCAAAAGGCTTTATGCTACAAAACATACATGTTAAAGGAGAATGGATAACTTTCGAAATTCATTGTATGTTTTTGACTGTTTAAAATTCCTCTTTGTAATTTTTCTCTATTTGTGCGAGAAAGACTCTTTTAAGGGTTCAGTATGATAATAAAAATAGGTTATAAAAAATAATAAATGATTAAAGTAAATTCAATATCAAAAGTTCCATTTAACTTGTTTTACAATGACTGAGAAAAGGGAAATATTGCCGTTAGAAAAAAAATTTCTCAAATATCTTTAAAAACTAGACACATAAAAAGTGGATTATTTATTTTTATTACCTACAAGAGTTTACCTCTGTAGTATACCTCTATTTTTATACTCTGGTGTATTTTGGAATACTCAATTTTTAAAAAAATTTAATAAATTGAATTTTTTTAAAGAAGTTATTTTTATTAAGAAAAAAGTAGGTGACATTAGATAAATTATGAGATATTTTTAAAGACAGTTTGAAGGCCACCGAGAGGAGAAGAGGTGGGATATAAAAAAAAAAGAAAAAAAAAAGGAATATAAACAAACAAACGTACAACCTATCGCAGAGTAATAAGAAAAGAGGAGAAAAAAAAACACAAAACAAGAATATAAACTCCAAGCAACGACACGAAAGGCAGAAAACAACTACTATCAAAAAAAGAAAAAACCAAAACACAGGCTCATTCGAGTATAGAGGTCATTCGAGTATAGGAGTCAACCTTTTTGTAGCATTTGCATTATCTGGAAGCAACACTTTTTTGACATGATAAATGCATAAACAATTTACAATATTTGAAAAGGATGCTAAAATCTAAAATTCTAACTCTGTATATATTTGAATTGAACATATAACACATTCCAGAAAAAGCAGAAATATCTAATTATCTTGAGACCAGAATAAGATATCTGAACGCAGATATTTTGTTTAATCAGGTGTGTTATAAGTGAAAATTTTAATAACAAGCAGTGGCGGATCCGGGGAGGGGGGGGTGATGGGAGCTTGCACCCCCCCCCCCCAACATAGTCTAAAGTAGTGTAATTTACGTAATTAACGCAAGTTTGAGTTAGTTAAACTTGCTCCTAACGCAAGTTTGTCGGATCAACCTATTTTGTGACCCCCCCCCCCTAAAAAATCCTGGATACGCCACTGATAACAAGTGTCCTTTAATGTCATCTGAAATCGCAGTAGCTGGTATGTATGTCAAGATTAAAGCCCTTAGACTAAGTATATTTGCCCTTTGTTGCAGCCCGTGCATCAAACTTATGAACCTGCGAGGGATATTGACAGAAAGTCAGAACTTGCTCGTGAAGGAATGAGTACTGCTGACTCAACAATAGACAAAACAGGGCTGGATTTCGAAAGATACCGTGGAGCTGGCTCAGGAGCTCTCCGTCAACGCATCCTTCAAGAGGGGCAAGAAGGGAAAGAACCAGCTGAAAGGGTAAGGGCGGAATTTCCTATGACAATTGACAATATTCTATTTCCTATGCAGTTAAGTTTGATTACAGTCTTTTAAATCAATGCAATGCAATACACCGTACAATGATATTCTTCTTCTTCTTCAATAGGTTGTGGCGCTGTTCAAAATGTTTTTTCGGGTTTTTCTCCAAATGAGTTACTGATGAGTAGGAGAATTTCGCTCTCAGGCCACAAATTTTGATTAGGATTCTCTAACGCTTTAATTGGTAGATGAAAGTCCAGAATACGATCTAGGGACCAAACCAATGCTGCGTATATTTCCTAGTGATTTTCGATGTGAACTTCATGGCCATGTTTTATTATATAGCAGAAATAATTGTTAAGTAAAAGATCTGGAGTCGAACTTGCCTGCCATGACAAAATCAAAGAAGAAAATCTTGAAAAACAACAGGTCTATGGCCAGAAGGAAGAAATAGAAGAAAAATCACACGAATTTTTTTCCTATATACATCAATGCATCCTCAGTGTTTAAAAGGACAGAATCTAAACCGTGAACAATTTTTACAAAGTGAAATCTAAAATCATAAAAAGTGAAAAATTGAAAATCAAACCAATATACACAATTGCTACTCCATGAAGAAACCAAGGAAGTAGAATATATTACTACAATGACGCGCTCTTCTAACATCACAACCAGGGTTGTTACCACTTGTGATTTATCACTATTTCTAGTGATTTTTATATTACCTAAACAAAAAAAAATCACTAAATTAGCACATAAATCACTAGATTGTTGAAGAAATCACTAAAATCTAATGATTTTTCCAACGGGTGGCAACCCTGATCACAACTGCAACGTAGAAGTAGTCATTGTTGTGCTATCATAGAGTTTGTCAAGCTAACGCTCTATGTTTCCCGATTTTTTTTTTTATTCTTGGCTATTCTGTGGTAAAATTGAATAATCGAAATGACCCTGCTGAAAATTTTTTGCCTTAGACAAAGGAAGAGCACATTTGTGATTCTGTTAAGAAGAGCAGAAGAGCACATCTGTGATTCTAGTGTAGGAAGTTAATGTTGCCATGAAAATTGTGGGAGAACAAGTTGAACACCTTCCTTGAAGTAGAAGAAAGAGGTTTAGTTGCACCAATTCGTGAAAATATGAAGTACGAAATAAAATATCTAGTTGGGGGTGGTATTTTGGTTTTCTCTGACTATTTTTAAATGGAAAACGCCAAAGAAGGACATTTTCGAAATCTAAGGAGGTTTCTTTTTAGGCTATTCGGGTTTCTCAATTTTTTAATAAAAATAGAAAAGGGTATTTACAAAATCATGGTGCCCCTGACGTCAAACTGGTATGTAATACGGTTTCGATTAAAATAAGATCGAAATATTGAAGACGGGTAAAACTTTTAACAAGACAGTGAGCTTCGAAATATTTTTTTAAAGGTTTCTTGTGGAAGTAAAGAGCCAAGTTGAAACTTAAAATCGAACAATCTACAGTAGTACCTCGAATAAACTGACTCGTGTAATTTTCCAATTCCCTTAGAAATCTAAAAACTAGTGCTTTACTGAAAACACAAAACCCACTCCCAAAAAAAAAGGACGTTCAATTTGGAGCTGAAAATCCCATAATTATTATGAAAAAAAAGACTAATTTACAAGGCTCTATACCGATTATGAAATTGATAATTTTTGGTATACAATTATAACTGCAAAATTCGAGCATGTTCAGTATTCAATAAGGCGCAAGTTTCAAGTTGTCTAATGTGTGAAGCAATAATTTTGTTCCTTTTAATTTTAGATTTTTCCCTACTTCTTTGTGAAAAACTTAGTTTTTTAGGCTGATTTCTGATCGTTTTATTCTTTTCCAGAATAGACGATAAACATTAAAAAAAGGGATCTGTTTAATATGGGGAATCAAACTTATGAAGTCTTTAGAATTTTTTGTTAAAATAGGATATTAAATATAGGAATTAAATATAGGTTTTATTTCCTACCCCCTTAAGCTGGCAACACAGCTAAACACTTGTTTAGTTCTCACCTACCGGGGGGGATTGGATGGGGAGTATACAAGAAGGGGGCTTGTAATCCTTCGGTTAAGGGTTTTCTACAATGAAGAATATGATGGTTCGCTTTTTATCCTTCCCAGCCTTTTCCACTCCAGAAATAGTACCAAAAAGTGCCATTTTCGGTATCATATGGCGCTCAACGATGGAGGCATTCAGACAAATTTACATGAGGCCCATAGTGAAAAGTGAAGCCTCCTCATGTAAGGAATAATTTCTGTTAGTTTTAAGTTTTGATGTTGCTCCTCTCTTTCAATTGAAAATACTCGGTTTCTCATTTGATGACATGCTGACATAGAAACTTTTTTGTTTTCTAGCTTCCCCTTCTCAGTTTATTAACATGCCAGTACAATATTTTACAATTATGCCGTTATCTTCTAGATCTTCGGCAATTTTATTCATGGCCTCCATTTCATATCTCCTTAGTTCGTAAGTAGAGATGCCTCAGAAGGTCCCAGGACTCACCCCTGCTGCCACCTACAATTTAGTTTAATGCTGTCAGAACACCATATATGTGCATAGAGTCATTAGTGAGAATGATTGCGTAATCGGTCAATGACCTCTTTCTCCAGGTGTGTTTTTGGCACGCTCTCAGCGAATGTTATGCCGTCCAGGAATTTGGAGCACCTGTGCTGACAGTCATTAATCAAATTGTTTCCAGGGACTGTCTGACAGATGACGTCAAGTTAATTATTGTCTTTGGAGTTCGAAGAGAACTGTCTCCGGGGAAGTTAATTAATGTCTGACAGATGATGTCATGATTGATTGATTGACACAAAAGGGGAATTAATTTGTTGTTCTAAAGAGAATTGATTTATGAAAGGGAAATTAATTTGTTGTTTCTAAAGAGAATCGTTTCCGAGCAAACGTTTTGATCTTAGCGCGCGAAAAGGTTTCCAAATAATTTGAAATGCATGAGCGCAGGGACGCCAAACAAAAGGAACATGCCGAAATTCCGTTTAGGGATAATTTGGGCGAAACTGTTTTAGACAGGTTATGGAACTATTTCGGCGATACAGCTAGAGACATTTTAAAAGATGATTTTTGAAGAGATTTTGGAAGAGAATTTGAGTGTGGTCCTTATAATACACAAGTTTCAATTGAACAGTGTTGTGAGGTCCTCTAACCCAACCCCAAAGGTTCCGATCCCCCTACCCCAACCCCAAAGGTTCCGATCCCTCTACCCCAACCCCAAAGGTTCCGATCCCTCTACCCCAACCCCAAAGGGTTCCGATCCCTCTACCCCAACCCCAAAGGTCCCACGGGCTCCCAAAGGACCAATCGGCCCTCAAGTGCCGCCCAGACCCCTAAACACCCTCCCCAGGGCCTCAAAGGCCCCCCCAAGCTCTCAAAGGGTCACCGGAGCCCCCAAAGGCCCTCCCCTGGCCCCCAAAGGCCCTCACCCGGTCCCCAAAGGCCCCCCGGACCCTAAAATGCCCTCCCCCGATCCTTAAAGGCCCCCCAGGCTCCCAAAGGGCCCCCGAACTCCCAAAGGCCCTCCCCCAGTCCCCAAAGGTCCACCGGGCTCCCAAAGGCCCTCCCCGGTCCCCAAAGGTCCACCAGACCCCAAAAGCCCCCCCTGTCCCCAAAGGCCCTCTCCCGGTCCCCAAAGGTCCCCCAGGCACCCAAAGGGCCCCCCAGACCCCAAAGACCATCCTCCAGACCCCAAAGGCCCTCCCCAGACCCAAAAGCCCAACCCGAGCCCCCAAAGGCCCTCCCCCGGCCCCAAAGGTCCACCCGACCCCCCAAGACCCCCCACCAGTCCCCAAAGGCCCCCTCCCAGTCCCCAAAGGTCCCCCAGGCATCCAAAGGGCCCCCCGACCGCAAAAAGGCCATACCCGAGCCACCCCACGGCTTGCCCCGGTCCCCACAGGGCCCCCTGGGCTCCCAGATGACCACCACAGCCCTCAAGGGCCCCCCAGATCCCCAAAGGGCCCACCGGACCCCACAGGTCCTCCCCCGGTCCTCAAGGGTCCCCCCAGACCCCCAACGGACCCCCCGGGCCCCACAGGGCCCAATCGGTGCTCAAGGAGCCCCCGGCCCCCCAAAGGCCCTCAACCGATCCCCAAAGGTCCACCGAGCTCCCAAAGGACCAATCGGTCCTCAAGGACCCTCTCAGACCCGCACAGACCCTCCACAGGCCCCCAACGGCCCATCCCGGTCCCCTAAGGTCCCCTCGGGCTCCCATATGACCACCCCACCCCTCAAGGGCCCCTGGATCCCCAACCGCCCTCCCCCGACCCCTCCAAAGAGCCACCTCTCCCTTTTTAACACTTTTTATGGCTTTATTATATCCTTTTAGAACAAGTTCCTTTCATAATGTCATTCCTAAACCCATTTTCCAACTTGGAGTACCAATCCCTTCACTCACAACTAGACCTTACAGCTTTTTGGATACCTCAACATCAAGAAATACTTTTCAAAAGTCATTTCAGAGCAAGTTACTTTCTTAATGTCCCTCCTAAACCCATTTTCCAACTTGAAGTACTTATCTTTTTCACCCACAACTATACATTACAGGTTTTTGGATACCTCAAAACCAAGAAATACTTTTCAAAAGTCATTTCAGAGCAAGTTACTTTCTTAATGTCCCTCCTAAACCCATTTTCCAACTTGAAGTACTTATCTTTTTCACCCACAACTATACTTTACAGCTTTTTGGATGCCTCGACACCAAGAAATACTTTTCAAAGACCATTTCAGAGCGAATTACTTTCTTAATGTCCCTCCAAAGAAATTTAAAGTTCAATTCTAAATTTTTCGGTGGAAGATAGAAAAAGTAATACCATACTTGTGAATATTTTCACGGAAGATAAAAAGTTCTAGTTCAATTTAAAATTTTCTCAACGAAGTCAAGGAAAGTTCAAGTTCTCTTCTGAAATTTAGCAAAGAACACGCTTCAATTCTAATTTATCCAGAGAAAATAAAAATCTTCCACTTCAGTTCCATATTTCGCAAAGACATAGAGAAATTCAAAGTTCAATTCTAAATTTTTCGTTGGAATATAGAAAAAGCAATACCATACTTGTGAATATTTTCACGGAAGATAAAAAGTTATAGTTCAATTTAAAATTTTCTCAACGAAGTCAAGGAAAGTTCAAGTTCTCTTCTGAACTTTACCAAAGAACACACTTCAATTCTAATTTCTCCAGAGAAAACAAAAATCTTCCACTTCAGTTCTTTATTTCACAAAGACATAAAAAATTTTAAAGTTCAATTCTAATTTTTCGGTGGGAGATAGAAAAATTAATACCATACTTGTGATTATTTTCACGGAAGATAAAAAGTTTTAGTTCAATTTTAAATTTTCCCGGAAGATAAAAAGTTCTAGTTCAACTTGCTATTATGTTTGCGAAAACACACAAACTCAGAAAAAATGTTCAATGTTCCTTTAGTACCTACGCAATTAGACTAAAAATGAAGATATTTATGCAGAGTTTCAACTCGCTATGGCTAAGTTTGCTAAAAACAAGCTATTTTCTTGCGAAAACACACAAAATCAGAAAAAATGTTCAATGTTCCTTAAGCACCTACGCAATTAGGATTAAATGAAGAAATTTATGCAGAGTTTCAACTCGCTATGGCTAAGTTTGCTAAAAGCAAGCTATTTTCTTGCGAAAACACACAAAATCAGAAAAAATATTGTTGGGTTAGGTTAAGTTAGATTAGGTTAGCCTACGTCCGCGCGCATATAGGTTAGGTAAGGTTGGATTAAGTTAGGTTAGGTTAAGTTAGGTTAGGCTAGGTTAGCCTACGTACGCGCGCGTACGTAGGCTAACCTAGCCTAACATAACTTAATCTAGCCTAACCTAACCTGACTTAACCTAATCTAACTTAATCTAACCTAAGCTAACTTAACCTAACCTAACTTAATCCAACCTTACCTAACCTATATGCGCGCGTACGTAGGCTAACCTAACCTAATCTAACTTAACCTAACCCAACAATATTTTTTCTGATTTTGTGTGTTTTCGCAAGAAAATAGCTTGCTTTTAGCAAACTTAGCCATAGCGAGTTGAAACTCTGCATAAATGTCTTCATTTAAGCCTAATTGCGTAGGTGCTTAATGAACATTGAACATTTTTTCTGAGTTTGTGTGTTTTCGCAAGAAAATAGCTTGTTTTTAGCAAACTTAGCCAAAGCGAGTTGAAACTCTGCATAAATATCTTCATTTTTAGTCTAATTGCGTAGGTACTAAAGGAACATTGAACATTTTTTCTGAGTTTGTGTGTTTTCGCAAAGATAATAGCAAGTTGAACTAGAACTTTTTATCTTCCGGGAAAATTTAAAATTGAACTAAAACTTTTTATCTTCCGTGAAAATAATCACAAGTATGGTATTAATTTTTCTATCTCCCACCGAAAAATTAGAATTGAACTTTAAATTTCTTTATGTCTTTGTGAAATACAGAACTGAGGTGGAAGATTTTTGTTTTCTCTGGAGAAATTAGAATTGAAGTGTGTTCTTTGGTAAAGTTCAGAAGAGAACTTTAACTTTCCTTAACTTCGTTGAGAAAATTTTAAATTGAACTAGAACTTTTTACCTTCCGTGAAAATATTCACAAGTATGATATTACTTTTTCTATCTTCCACCGAAAAATTTAGAATTGAACTTTGAATTTCTCTATGTCTTTGCGAAATAAGGAACTGAAGTGGAAGATTTTTATTTTCTCTGGAGAAATTAGAATTGAAGTGTGTTCATTGAGAAAATTCAGAAGAGAACTTGAACTTTCCTTGACTTCGTTGAGAAAATTTTAAATTGAACTAGAACTTATATCTTCTGTGAAAATATTCACAAGTATGGTATTACTTTTTCTATCTTCCAACGAAAAATTTAGAATTGAACTTTAAATTTCTTTATGTCTTTGTGAAATAAAGAACTGAAGTGGAAGATTTTTGTTTTCTCTGGAGAAATTAGAATTGAAGTGTGTTCTTTGGTAAAGTTCAGAAGAGAACTTGAACTTTCCTTGACTTCGTTGAGAAAATTTTAAATTGAACTAGAACTTTTTATCTTCCTTGAAAATATTCACAAGTATGGTATTAATTTTTCTATCTTCCACCGAAAAATTTAGAATTGAACTTTGAATTTCTCTATGTCTTTGCGAAATATGGAACTGAAGTGGAAGATTTTTATTTTCTCTGGAGAAATTAGAATTGAAGTGTGTTCATTGACAAACTTCATAAGAGAACTTGAACTTTCCTTGACTTCGTTGAGAAAATTTTAAATTGAACTAGAACTTTTTATCTTCCGGGAAAATATTCACATGCATGGTCTTACTTTTTTTATCTTCCACCGACAAAATTTAGACTTGAACTTTAGATTTCTTTATGTCTTTGCGAAATAGAGAACTGAAGTGGAAGATTTTTATTTTCCCTGGAGAAATTAGAATTGAAGCGTGTTCTTTGGTAAAATTCCGAAGAAAACTTGATCTTTTCTATCTTCTAAGAAAAATTTGGAACAGAACTTTAAATTTTTTTCATCTCTTCGAGACAGATCTGAACTAAAGTGGAAAATTTTTATTTTCCGGGAAAATATTCATAAGTATGGTATTGCTTTTTCTATCTTCCACCGAAAAATTTAGAATTGAACTTTAAATTTCTTTATGTCTTTGTGAAATAAAGAACTGAAGTGAAAGATTTTTATTTTCTCTGGTGAAATTAGAATTGAATTGTGTTCTTTAGTAAAATTCAGAAGAGAACTTGAACTTTCCTTGACTTCATTGAGAAAATTTTAAATTGAACTGGAAATTTTTATTTTCCGGGAAAATATTCACAAGTATGGTATTGCTTTTTCTATCTTCCACCGAAAAATTTAGAATTGTACTTTAAATTTCTTTATGTCTTTGTGAAATAAAGAACTGAAGTGAAAGATTTTATTTTCTCTGGTGAAATGAGAATTGAATTGTGTTCCTTAGTAAAATTCAGAAGAGAACTTGAACCCTTCTTCAATTAGTTGAGTAAATTGTAAATCGAACTAGAACTTTTTACTTTCCGGGAAAATGTTCACAAGTAAGTTATTACTTTTTCTATCTACCACCAAAAATTTAGAATTGAACTTTAAATTTCTTTATGTCTTTGTGAAATAAAGAACTTAAATGAAAGATTTTTATTTTCTCTGGTGAAATTAGAATTGAAGTGTGTTCTTTAGTAAAATTCAGAAGAGAACTTGAACCTTTCTTCACTTCGTTGAGGAAATTGTAAATCGAACTAGAACTTTTTTATTTTCCGGGAAAATATTCACAAGTATGGTATTAATTTTTCTATCTTCCACCAAAAATTTAGAATTGAACTTTAAATTTCTTTATGTCTTTGTGAAATAAAGAACTTAAGTGAAAGATTTTTGTTTTCTCTGGTGAAATTAGAATTGAAGTGTGTTCTTTAGTAAAATTCAGAAGAGAACTTGAATTTTTCTTCACTTCGTTGAGAAAATTTTAAATTGAACTAGAACTTTTTATTTTCCGGGAAAATATTCACAAGTATGGTATTACTTTTTCCATCTTCCACCGAAAAATTTAGACTTGTACTTTAAATTTCTTTATGTCTGTGTGAAATAAAGAACTGAAGTGAAAGATTTTTATTTTCTCTGGTGAAATTAGAATTGAATTGTGTTCTTTAGTAAAATTCAGAAGAGAACTTGAACCTTTCCTTGACTTCATTGAGAAAATTTTAAATTGAACTAGAACTTTTTATTTTCCGGGAAAATATTCACAAGTATGGTATTGCTTTTTCTATCTTCCACCGAAAAATTTAGAATTGTACTTTAAATTTCTTTATGTCATTGTGAAATAAAGAACTTAAATGAAAGATTTTTATTTTCTCTGGTGAAATTAGAATTGAATTGTGTTCTTTAGTAAAATTCAGAAGAGAACTTGAATTTTTCTTCGCTTCGTTGAGGAATTTGTAAATTGAACTAGAACTTTTTATCTTCCTGGAAAATATTCACAAGTTTGGTATTACTTTTTCTATCTTCCACCGAAAAATTTAGAATTGAACTTTAAATTTCTTCATGTCTTTGTGAAATAAAGAACTGAAGTGAAAGATTTTTGTTTTCTCTGGTGAAATTAGAATTGAATTGTGTTCTTTAGTAAAATTCAGAAGAGAACTTGAACTTTCCTTCACTTCATTGAGGAAACTGTAAATTGAACTAGAACTTTTTATCTTCCGGGAAAATATTCACCAGTATGGTCTTACTTTTTCTATCTTCCAACAAAAATTTAGAATTGAACTTTAAATTTCTTTATGTCTTTGTGAAATAAAGAACTGAAGTGGAAGATTTTTATTTTCTCTGGAGAAATTAGAATTGAAGTGTGTTCTTTGGTAAAATTCAGAAGAAAACTTGAACTTCTCTATCTTCTATGAAAAATTTAGAATTGAACTTTAAATTTTTTCATCCCTTTGAGAAAAATCTGAGCCGAAGTGGAAAATTTTTATATTATTTGGAAAAATAGAATTGATTAAAAACTAATTTCTTTTTCATTGAGAAAGTGGGTGAAAAAGATAAGTACTTCATGTTGGAAAATGGGTTTAAGAGGGATACTAAGAAAGGTACTTACTCTGAAATGGTCTTTTAAAAGTATTTCTTGGTGTTGAGGTATCCAAAAAGCTCTAAAGTATAGTTGTGGGTGAAAAAGATAAGTACTTCAAGTTGGAAAATGGGCTTAGAATGAACATTAAGAAAGTAACATGCTCTGAAATGACTTTTGAAAAGTATTTCTTGATGTTGAGGTATCCAAAAAGCTGTAAAGTATAGTTGTGAGTGAAGGGATTGATACTTCAAGTTGGAAAATGGGTTTAGGAATGACATTATGAAAGGAACTTGGTCTGAAATGGTCTTTGAAAAGTATTTCTTGACGTTGAGGTATCCAAAAAGCTGTAAAGTATAGTTGAGGGTGAAAAAGATAAGTACTTCAAATTGGAAAGTGGGTTTAGGAGGGATATTAAGAAATTAACTTGCTCTGAAATGCTCTTTGAAAAGTATTTCTTGGTGTTTAGGTATCCAAAAAGCTGTAAAGTATAGTTGTGGATGAAAAAGATAAGTACTTCAAGTTGGAAAATGGGTTTAGGAGGGACATTAAGAAAGTAAATCGCTCTGAAATGGTCTTTGAAAAGTATTTCTTGGTATCGAGGCATCCAAAAAGCTGTAAAGTATAGTTGTGGGTGAAAAAGATAAGTACTTCAAGTTGGAAAATGGGTTTAGGAGGGACATTAATAAAGTAACTTGCTCTGAAATGACCTTTGAAAAGTATTTCTTGTTGTTGAGGTATCAAAAAAGCTGTAAGGTCTAGTAGTGGGTGAAAAAGATAAGTACTTCAAGTTGGAAAATGGGTTTAGGAGGTACATTAAGAAAGTAACTTGCTCTGAAATGACTTTTGAAAAGTATTTCTTGATGTTGAGGTATCCAAAAAGCTGTAAGGTATAGTTGTGAGTGAAGGGATTGGTACTTCAAGTTGGAAAATGGGCTTAGGAATGACATTAAGAAAGGAACTTGTTCTAAAAGGATATAATAAAGCCTTAAAAAGTGTTAAAAAGGGAGAGGTGGTTCTTTGGAGGGGTCCGGGGAGGGCGTTTGGGGATCCAGGGGCCCCTTGAGGGATGGGGTGGTCATATGGGAGCCCGAGGGGACCTTTGGGGACCGGGATGGGCCTTTGGGGGCCTGGGGAGGGTCTTTGCGGGTCTGAGAGGGTCCTTGAGGACCGCTTGGTCCTTTGGGAGCCCGGTGGACCTTTGGGGATCGGGTGCGGGCCTTTGGGGGTCCGGAGGCCCCGTGAGCACCGATTGGGCCCTGTGGGGCCCGGTGGGTCCGTTGGGGGTCTGGGGGGACCCTTGAGGACCGGTGGAGGACCTTTGGGGTCCGGTGGGCCCTTTGGGGATCTGGGGGCCCTTGAGGGCTGAGGTGGTCATATGGGAGCCCAGGGGGACCTTTGGGGACCGGGGAGAGCCTTTGGGGGCTCGGGTATGGCCTTTTTGGGGTCTGGGGGCCCTTTGGATGCCGGGGGGACCTTTGGGGACTGGGAGAGGGCCTTTGGGGACTTGTGGCGGGTCTTTGGGGGTCTGGTGGACCTTTGGGGACTGGGGAGGGCCTTTGGGGGCTCGGGTAGGGCTTTTGGGTCTGGGGAGGGCCTTTGGGGTCTGGAGGATGGTCTTTGGGGTCTGCGGGGGGCCCTTTGGGTGCCTGGGGGACCTTTGGGGACCGGGAGAGGGCCTTTGGGGACAGGGGGGGGGGCTTTTGGGGTCTGGTGGACCTTTGGGGACCGGGGAGGGCCTTTGGGAGCCCGCTGGACCTTTGGGGACTGGGGGAGGGCCTTTGGGAGTTCGGGGGCCCTTTGGGAGCCTGGGGGACCTTTAAGGAACGGGGGAGGGCATTTTAGGGTCCGGGGGGCCTTTGGGGACCGGGTGAGGGCCTTTGGGGGCCAGGGGAGGGCCTTTGGGGGCTCCGGTGACCCTTTGAGAGCTTGGGGGCCTTTGAGGCCCTGGGGAGGGTGTTTAGGGGTCTGGGCGGCACTTGAGGGCCGATTGGTCCTTTGGGAGCCCGTCGGACCTTTGGGGTTGGGGTAGAGGGATCGGAACCCTTTGGGGTTGGGGTAGAGGGATCGGAACCTTTGGGGTTGGGGTAGAGGGATCGGAACCTTTGGGGTTGGGGTAGAGGGATCGGAACCTTTGGGGTTGGGTTAGAGGACCTCACAACACTGTTCAATTGAAACTTGTGTATTATAAGGACCACACTCAAATTCTCTTCCAAAATCTCTTCAAAAATCATATTTTAAAATGTCTCTAGGTGTTTCGCCGAAATAATTCCATAACCTGTCTAAAACAGTTTCGCCCAAATTATCCCTAAACGGAATTTCGGCATGTTCCTTTTGTTTGGCATCTCTGCGCCAATGCATTTCAAATTATTTGGAAACCTTTTCGCGCGCTAAGATCAAAACGTTTGCTCGGAAACGATTCTCTTTAGAAACAACAAATTAATTTCCCTTTCATAAATCAATTCTCTTTAGAACAACAAATTAATTCCCCTTTTGTGTCAATCAATCAATCATGACATCATCTGTCAGACATTAATTAACTTCCCCGGAGACAGTTCTCTTCGAACTCCAAAGACATTAATTAACTTGACGTCATCTGTCAGACATTCCCTGGAAACAATTTGATTAATGACTGTCAGCACAGGTGCTCCAAATTCCTGGACGGCATAACATTCGCTGAGAGCGTGCCAAAAACACTCCTGGAGAAAGAGGTCATTGACCGATTACGCAATCATTCTCACTAATGACTCTATGCACATATATGGTGTTCTGACAGCATTAAACTAAATTGTAGGTGGCAGCAGGGGTGAGTCCTGGGACCTTCTGAGGCATCTCTACTTTCGTAATTCAATGCTTTCTCCACTTTCTTTACATTCCTCTTATTTTCTTACGATTTATCACTCAGATTATTTTTTTACAAGCCCCTCCACTATTAAATATAAAGCACTTTCCTCCTATATATTCCTAGCTGTGTTTCTAACTTTCTTCCCTTAGACACCATCATTTATATATGGATTTATTATTAGATTTATATATATATATATATATATATATATATATATATATATATATATATATATATATATATATATATATATATATATATATATATATATATATATATATATATATATATATATATATATATATATATATATATATATATATATATATATATATATATATATATATATATATACATATAAAAATCTAATAATATTTTGAAAAGCCAATACACTAATTGATTATCTTTCCCCTAAGCGTAGCTATACAAATATATGCTCTAATATAAAGAATTAGGGTTGAGGAGGGCGGTAGCCACCCTCAGATTTAGGATAATTTTATTTAGAATAATTTTATTTTATTTTATTTATTTCAGATTTAGGATATGGTATTGAAAACAATTGGAAATTAAATAATTTTTTTTCAGATGAAAATAAAGACTGAAATTAAAAATAAAAACAAACAGAAATTAACCTGCATACTAGAGCACTGCCCCTTCGCCTCAAAGACCCACCTAGTTTATTATAATAGTTTATTAACGAATGCATTTATACAAGGGCAATGTTTCAAAAATCAAAAAAAAAAAAAATTGAAAGGCATTTGGTAAGTAAAACACTCGAAATCGCCAAGTGGCTATTTTTTGCACTCATTTTAATGAATTTTAAATAAAAAGAATTGCTTGTTATTGAATTGCTTGAAAAATTGCGTGTTTTAAGTTTTTATGTCACTCTGTACTTTCTTTTGAGTTTTTTCTTAATTTCTTTCAGAGTTCACAGTGTTCTTAAAAGTCTTACCTGCTTTCAATATTTTCATTTCATTCTAATTTTAAATGGAAAGGCGGTGTGGTCTAAAAAGTTATTTCTCATACAGCTTTAAAAGCAGATATATTAATGCGTTTGGATTCAGAGTTTTATTTGGTTCTAGGAAATCGTAAGTGGTCCTAAAAATACCGACATTGATCCGAAATCCTTCCTTGTTGGCAATCAGAAGTTGCAGGTTGCTGAAGAAAAAGAGTAAGTTTTTCTTCAATTTGGACCCAAATTCTTTTATTTTCATATTTACAGTTGGTGCTTCATCCATCTAGTGTTATACATGACACTACTGCTTAGGCCTTGAAAAAATAAGACGTCTTCATCTAACTTTTTCTGGCAATGTTAGCCAAGTGACGTCAAGGCCATTGACTAGTCAATGCGTTTCACGTCTTGGTCGGACCTTTTTTCGCGCCCCTTGATTGATAATTCATATGGCACTTGGCAACATCACCCGATTTACTCAGGGTGACACATTATTTACGTGGGGTTCACACAAAATCTCTAAACAAGCCAAGTCCAACATATTACAGAAAGAATTGAAAATCTATTTAAACCACATTTGAATATATGTTTTTTTCATATTGGTTCTCTAAAAATATAAGGTGTTCCACAAGGTACGGTAAATAAGCTTTGAACAAATGTTGTCCGAAGTTGCGGGAGTGATTACGGAGAGACTATTTCTTATGATATTGAAATTATCATATTATTAGATAAATTTCGGTATTATTAGAATATAATATTATTACATACTCTGTGGTAGCACAATAGAAGGATGCTCTGGTTGGTAATAGGGACCCCAGGGATTTATCCCCGCTGCAGCAAGGTTGGGCGACAAGGTTTCTATTGTCCCATAAGAAAAATACAGCAACTGAAATGTCGATTCAATACCCTATTCACCAGCAAGAGCTCTGGGGGATCTTTATTTTTTTTTATCAAATTATTAATTTCAATTATAATTATATTATTACGTTAATACCAATGATAACGAGAAGGCTGAGATGGCTAGGGCACGTTTTGAGGATGAAGGATGATAGATTGCCGAAGATTGTCCTTTTCGGCCACAGTTTATAGAATCATCCAGTAAGTTTATCGCAGATCATTTCTGGTCTTCATTCTCGGTGCGAACAAAAAGCTCCTCCCACATATTCATGGATTAGCGGGTTAGTCTGTATGCGTCAATCAATGAGAAATGGTTCGAAATTGTATCATTCATAATTGTGAAAGCAGAAAAAAACTTGGTGAGCCAGCCAAGTGGTTTGCAAGTGTCTCATCTCACAGGTATGACTTAATTTATATACAATTTATTATTTAATCTATTATTTACAAACAGTCGACTCAACTGTTGGGCATTTGTAGTATTTTATAAAAAAAAGGGGGGGGGGGGTTGATGAAATTTGTGAAAAAAAGGAATTTTTTTTCTTCTAATAATCTGTATTTTCTTTTTCTAAGATAGAACAAATATGCCAGTTTGGTCTTCAATAATCTGTATTTTCTTTTTCTAAGATAGAACAAATATGCCAGTCCGGTCTTCAATAATCTTTATTTTCTTTTTCTAAGGTAGAACAAATTATTTTAGATATTTCGTATTCCTGTCTTAAAATAATCTTTATTTTGAGAGAAATTCGATACAAATGAATAAACGAACAAACGTATTAGGTTGTAGTACGGTTCTTTGCAAAACTTTTTTTTTTGAATTTTTTTCTTAAATCAAATTTTTTTTGGTTTCTAGCTGATATTTTGTATTATTAATTAATTGTGGGATTACTTCTTGTTTTCTTCTTGAGTTTTACACAGCGTAAAATTGAATTAGTGGCATATAATACACAAGTACCAAAAATCCTTCTTCTACACACAAAAAAAACAAAGCTCAAATAAATTTCTCAAATTCGAAAAGCCTTATTTTCCGCGAGCGGGTATTTACCGGAAGGGTATTTTCCGCGGGGGTATTTTCCGCAGAGGGTATTTTCCGGGGGAGTATTTCCCACGGGAGGGTATTTCCCGTGGGGGGTATTTAAAACGAGAGGTATTTCAAGGAGGGGAGGGGGGGGGTAATCCTCGCTGGTGTTTTCCAGGGGGGGGGGGTGGTAAACGCCTAGAACCCTGTGAACCATTCGCAATTTACATAATTTACTGTTCTTCCCTCGGGGGTGGATCAGTTCATCCCGCAAGGTATATTTACTGCCCCTTTTCGAACATAGTATTTTAATAATCCAGATGCACATAATGTGTTCTGATATAACTCCAATCTCCCTAATCCATAATTTAATATCTTCTTGCCTCCCTCCTCCCAGATCCAACGCATTGAAATTTGGAATTTTATATCCAACCGATTTCTGATAGATTGCAGATACACCATTCCAATTACTTCGCAACACATACTGTCTTTTGATTTACCTTGTTTGACTCTGCATGGAAGGGTGCATAGACACCCTTCCCCTTCCTTTCCTCTTTAGAATCTGAAACTTTCAAATCCATGCACCTAATTGTTCCCTATATATTGCAGATATGCTTTTTCAATAACCTGGTTGCCTTATACTTTCAATTTACCTCTGCCCCTTTTCACACAGAGAATGATCTCTGAAATTTTCGAGCCACTGACATCCAAGGCGGTATTTATAAGATTTACAAAGACTATCTGTAAAAAATTGTCAATTTGCATAAATAACGAGATCTTATGGAGCTGTGGATATTACAATCCACGGAGATAGACATATGACCTTTAGACTATTCTGAACAAAATTACTATCTAAAAATTTTGATTAGATGCCTTTGGGGCTTTTGGGGGTGGCTACAAAATAGAGCGTGTGAGCGCTGTTACCCTCTAATCACTTCGAGACTTAGAAAATGGACTAGAACTTTCGACTCCAATGGAATGACCACATTCCTGCACTTCTACGACCTCCCCTCCCCCTCTATAGAAAATGGCCATGAAAAAATATATATATAAATAGTACATGACAGGCACATAATTCTTTAATTTTCCTCGAAAAACTTCTTTTTTGGAAAACGATTGTTTAAATTGAATTACGCAGATTAATTTCCTCTATTTTACTCAAAATTTTCTAGTAAAATTGTCATTAATAACTCTTAAACGTATTGTCAAGCCTTTAATATTTGTTTTTCATATCAAAAATAGACTATAATATTAAAGATATACAAAATGATTTTCTAATTCATATTTCAAATTCTTCTTCTTTTCTTTCTTTTATCCAGAGTTCTTTGATCTACACTGAAATATCCCGGATGTAACTCCTTTCCTCCTTTCCTCTTATTTTTCCTTTTCCTGATGATGGGTTGGTGATGCTTCATGTAATGGCTAGAATCAAACCGGCTGTTGTTTTTTTCCCTACTCCTGAAAATAAAATAAAAAATCAATAACATTTCTTTCTTGTTTTATGCTATAAGACTCTCGGATTAAGTGCCATTTAATTTATCACTATTTCACTATCATTCCCTTTACTTTACTACCTATCTACCTTACCTCTTACTCGGCGTTTTGCTTTCTACCTTTCTACCTTTCTGATTCCTCACATACCTAATTTTTTCTCCTAATACATTTTATATACCTTTTCCCTAAAAACTTTTTTTTAACAATTTCCTCATTCGTACGATTCTCCATCTGTTAATTTGGCTATTTAAAAATTTGGCTATTTAATATGATTGGCGTTAAATGGCTATTTAAAAATGGCTATTTAAAAATTTGGCTATTTAATATGATTGGCGTTAAATGGCTATTTAAAAATGGCTATTTAAAAATTTGTATCCGGTATCATAGAGGTTACAAGGGAACGCAGACAGCTGAAAAAGGTACGGAAGGAGGGAGGCTGGTTGCCCTCCAATCACTTTCAGTTCTAGAAAATGTGGCAATAGAAGTTTCAGTTTCTTAATCATATAAGCCCCCTCCCAAGTTTCATCAACAGCCCCTTCCATACGAAGCGGCCGGGGAAAATTCTGTTTTGCAATTTTCTTGCCTTTCATCGGGCCACGTTTAGGAGGGAGCGATAATTTTTTTATCTTCTGTATTTGGGGCCCCTCAGTCCAAAGACTTGAGAATACAAGTGTCTATCCAATGGGAGAAAAGTTTTTAGCCCTTATTATGGTCATATTTTTCTGAAAAATTAGGGGGGGGGGGGGTTGCTCCAAAAGAATATTTTTGGACATGAGGTCCTTTTGGTCTAAGGAGTTACGGCTGTAAGTTCCAACCAATCAGGAACAAATAATTTTGCAGTGTTTTTGCTCCTCCTGGATTCGTATCCTTCCAACAGTAAAAATTGTAGTCCTTTTTAAGGGTTAAGGGAGAGATGAGGGATGGGAGGTACTAGGGATAAGGGATAGGAGGTACTTTGGTTCTTTAGTCATGTAAATTGAAAGTCCTCATATGATTCCACCTTTAGAAAGATGCAACATGCCCACCTTTCTACTAAACAATTGATGGTGATAGTGGAGGAGGGCGGGGCCGAAGGGCCATTCTGTGCCTTGGTAAAAAAGACTGAAAATCATTGTATGTTTATGAAATAAGCAATGTGTTGATGACCTTGAAGGTTGGTGAAGGTTTCCTCTCTTGGTTTCATAGGTTTTTAGTAAATTCTATAGGGTCATCTCCAACACGGCAGAGGCTACCCAATATCTGTTGTAATGTTAAAGTGGGATCAATATTTTAGGAAATTGTAGAACGGATTCAAGGATATCAGGAATAAGGTCAATTTTAACTAAAAGAAAAATGATGATAATAGTAGATTTTTTAGGTTGCACGCTCCTGTTACTTCAGTACATTACACCGTTTTCCTGTCTTCAAATGAAACAGTTCGTTGTAAACACAGTTTATCGAATTATCCAGTAAGTTTATCGCAGATCATTTCTGGTCTTCATTCTCGGTACGAACAAAAAGCTCCTCCCACTTCTTTCTGCATTAGCGGGTTAGTCTGTTTTCGTCAATCAATGAGAAATGGTTACAAAGTGCATTATTCGTAATAGCGGGTTTCCACTTGTTTCGTGTCCAAGAGAAATCTGACTTGTCTACCCGTGAAAAGATCTAATGCCGCTTATGTTTCTATCTGCAAAAACGTTCTCTGGAGCACTCGCAACTTTGGTCCGGGTTTTTATAATGGGTGAGATAGGGTATGCTAATTCTATAAACTGTGGTGGTAACGAACTATAAGTAAGGAGCGACCCGGCTCAATAGTAATCGAAACTCTAAAAAACGGAATTTTGATACCAATAGATGCATCAAAGGAATTGACTTGTTATGTTGATTTTAAATATATAATTTTATCAAGTCTAGTCCTACCCATCAAAAGTTACGAGCCTGAGAAAATTTGCCCTATTTTCGAAAAAAGAGAAAAGCACCCCTAAAAGTCATAGAATCTTAATGAGAATCACATCGTCAGATTCAGCGTATCAGAGAACCCTACTGTAGAGGTTTCAAGCAACTATGTGCAAAAATTTGGAATTTTGTATTTTTTGCTAGAAGAAAGATCACGGATGTGTGTTTATTTGTTTATTTTCCCAGGGGTGATTGTACCGACCCAATGGTCCTAGAATGTCACGAGAGGGCTCATTCGAACGGAAATTAAAAGTTCTATTGCCCTTATTAAGTGACCAAAAAAACTGGAGGGTAACTAGGCCCCCTCCCATTCTCATTTTCCCCAAAGTCACCAGATCAAAATTTTGAGATAACCATTTTGTTCAACACAGTTGAATAATCTAATAACTATGTCTTTGAGGACAATTTAATCCCCCACAGTCCCCAGAGGAAGGGGTGTAAGTTACGAATTTTACCCATTATTTACATATAGTATTGGTTATTGGGAGGCATACGTTTTGCTTAATGGTACACACCGCTATAGACTCTATCAAGGAAACTAGTCAAACGGGAGAGACAGATACTCGGTTACCATGGTTTATGAAACAAATTTGGGCTATATATTTGCACATTAGGGGGATGGGGGGGGGGGGGGGTAAAGCATAGCATATATTAAATACGTAACCTAACCTAACCTAAGTACCTCCCCCCCCTAAAACCCAAAAAACAACAAAGCGTGAGAAACCACGCTAGTTCATACAGGCAAAGAGTTCATTCATTAGACAGTTTGTACTTGAGTTATTGGGACATTGGGACATTGCTATGAAGGGGGCGCCGAATTTCCCAGCATTATTTAAAAAAAGATCAGAAATTAATTAAAAAAACAAGTTTTTCAACTGAAAGTAAGGAGCAACACCAAAACTTAAAACAAACAGAAAATATGACGTATATGATCGGGTTCGCCCCTAGTCAATTCCTCGCTCTTTAAGCCAAAGATTTTTTAGTACTTTCATTAGAGCTATTTATTCTAATTAACGGCCTTTGTGATTAAGGGGTCATTTTTAAAGAATCGGAACAAAATTCGAACTTTAGCGTAAAGAGCAAATGTAACCGCAAATGTCGATATACAACATTTTCGTTTACAACTGGAAGTGAATTAAGGCTCTGTTTTCAAAATATATATATATATATATATATATATATATATATATATATATATATATATATATATATATATATATATATATATATATATATATATATATATATATATATATATATATATATATATATATATATATATATATATATATATATGTGTGTGTGTGTGTGTAAAAATGATCTGGATAGGTCGAGAAGTTGAGAAGAGTCGTTAGAGCCTTAATTTTGAAAACAATTCATATGAGTGATGTCATATTTATGATCACGTTTCAAGAGTATAAATTACATAATTTTCGACCCAGGAGTGGTCGTATCGTTTTTAGTTTCTATGACACCTGCAATATTACAAAAGACGACAAAATGACTGTGAGCAGCTAAAAAAAGGTATGGAGTATGGCTTGTGGTTGCTATTAAATAAAAAAAAAGTCATTTTTCCAACTGAAAATAAGGAATAACATTAAAACTTAAAACGAACAGAAATTATTACATATATGAAGGGATTGCCCCCTTCTCAGTACCTCACTCTTTACGCTAATGTTTGACCTTTTGTACAATTAATTATTTAAGAATGACTCCTGACAGACAAGGACCGTTTTCTCCTCTTTTTAGGAACACACTTGAAACAAGCTATTTGCATGCTACAGGGAGGGTTAAGTAATTAAGTGAACTACAGGGGCGGATCCAGAATTTCTTTTAGGGGGGGGGGCAAAATAGGCTGATCGATAAAAATAATTTTAGGGGGGCGCAAAATAGGTTGATCCGATAAACTTGCGTTAGGAGCAAGTTTAATTAGCCCACACTTGAGTTAATTGAGTAAATTACACTACTTTCGACTAAGACAAGGGGGAGGCGCTCCCCTCACCCCTTTGGATCCACCACTGGTGAACCAAAACCAAGTCCAAAACATAACAGGGAAATTTAAGCTGCCAATGCGGAGTAACAAAAAAAAAGCATCTGAAAGAAAAAGCAGATAGCATAAAAACTGTATAAAAAAATAAAATTAATATGCGAATTTCGCTTTTAATTATGCACGTACGGTGAGCTAACATCAAAACATGCATTGAATCAAAAACGTTCAAAAATTTAATAAATAAACAACTTTTTTTTTACTGAAAGTAAGGAGCGACATTAAAACTTAAAACGAACACAAATTATTCTGTATATGAAAGGAGCTGTCCCCTCCTCAACGCCCCGCTTTTTAAGCTAAAGTTTTACTCTTTCTCACAACTCTACTTTTTAAAATAATAAAAACTTTAGCGCAAAGAGCGGGGTGTTGAGGAGGGGAATGCTCCTTTTATATACGCCATAATTTCTGTTCGTTTTAAGTTTCAATGTTGTTCCCTACTTTCAGTTGAAAATAACTTCTTTTTTTTTTATTAAGAGATAAGAGACAAGGACAACGAAAGAATTGAGGCCTTGAATGAGTGTTGCACTTGCCATAGACAGTAAAGAAAATACCATCGAGCCATCTTAATGATTAGATAAAATAAAACTTTAGAAATGGATTGTTTTAAAGTAAATTTGGGCTGGAGGATAAACCAGAGAGGCTATAACCTGACACCCTAAGGGGGTGCTCCCCCCAGGGCACGAGTCTTCTCTCACGATATCCTGCGATGTATTATTCCCATTTATTATACCTTGCATCTTCCGTTTTGACAGACTTTAAAACCCGCAAAATAAATGCCCCCCGCCTTTTGAAGACAACCTGATTGCGTGATTGGATGGAGGATATTGCTATCCTTTTATGCATAGAAATCCTGGATCAGTGTTCCTAAGGTAACAAACGTATTTGCACCAGATGCAAACTTTAACTCTCCTGAATAATACACAGTTTCTGTCTTCATGGCTGAGACGCCTCTCCTCAATGACAACAATTGGAGGGGCATTTGCCCCACCCTCAGATATTTTATCCCTCCCCCCTATATTCTGAAATATACATTTTTCTGTATTTTCATTGTTAAAATACCTGTTTTGGTATGTTCATTAAAAAAAAAGCTCCCCTCCCTATGTTTTGAAAAATACATTTTACACTACTAACTAAATTTACTTGATTGACGCCACTGCAGATTCTCCCCCTCACCCCTCTTCCTGTGACTTTCTGAATGAGGAGGTGACTGGCTAAAATTTTTAAGACCTTCTTTATTTTGCTCTTCATAATCTGATGCTAAAATTTCGATCACTTGTTCCGCTCGAGACACTCCTATAAACATTATGGAAAAAATTAAACTGCATTTTGTCCAAGAGGAGGGGTGTTGTCTTTTACTTGGCAGTCAGCACATTTGCATAAGCGTACGTAGAACCCACAGTATATAAATAATATACAGTAAGATCATTCACAATCTCAACCATTATACAAAGCCGGACCGAGATGCAAGTGCTCCGGAGAACTTATAAACATAAGCGACATTAGATTTTTCATGGGTAGACAAGTCAGATTTCTCTTAAACACAAAACTTGGCTCTACCTTTTTAACAAAATTTTAAAGAATCTAATTTTGAATTAATTTATTCCAATACATATATGTAAAAATTGGTAATTAGTAGTGTAATGTTATCATTAGATGTTTTTCAGAAATTACAAGTAGGTTTCAAAGTCTCAAATTGGTTTCAAAGGCATTTTCAGAAAATTTCTATGATAATACGTGTTCCAGGCTAATATACACTGAATTGCTGATGGACGAGGACGGACGAGTATACGGGCAGAGCTTTTATACGCGCCAAGACTGTATTAGCCAAATATTATTGAGTCGTGATTCTACTGTATATTATTTGTACATAGTGGTAAAAACTGAGCAAGATTAATTTTCACCCAAGCTGGTGGTAATCTGTTTCTTCGCTGGCGGATACGTTTACATTAATTGCGATTGTGCAACTCACAAACGAACAACAAAAGTTTCCCCTATTTTTGCAATAGCTCTTTCACAATTTTCCCCTTCAAGTTGGTAATTATGTGTAGTGTTGCTTTCAACCCAGTAAGAATGGCCATTGAAATGTAGGTTAGGGTGAATTTCAAAAATTGAGGGTGAATATCCAGCTGAAACAAAAGTAAACATAAATGGGACGGTTGATTGCAGACCGAATGAAGAATAAAGGCTCATGAAAGATCTTACTTAAGTGACAAGGACACTTCAAATGGAAGTCTGAGTTTAAAGCTAGTTAAGTGGAAAGTAATACAAACATGTTTTAAAATAAAACATAAAATCGCGAAGAAACGAAGAAAATGAGGACAATTAACAGCCAGTGAAAAATTTGAAAAATTATGCAAATATTTCGGTCAAGACCTCCGCTTGACCATCCTCAGTGTAGAATAAAACTGATAAAAGTATAAAAAACCAAACCTTAAAATAAATACACAAAACTAAAATTGGACGACCCTTTCTCAGTAACGGTGAAAGGATAATTTATAACATGTTTTAAGAAATTAAGGAAAAGATCGAGGTTAAAATTTAAAAAAAAACGCCATTCCTATACAGTTCTTCAGTTTTGAGAGAAGAGGGTGCCAAATTAAGAAGGAAAAAACAAGCACGTGCGCGAAAAATTTGTAAAAAAGTTACAAACACTTGAAAGTAAGATTTCATTTTAATTGTCCTTGCCACTTCAAGAAGTTATGGCCCCCTTTTACCTCAACCCCCCATGCGACTTGGCCCAATTTAACTGAACGCTCGTTCAACCACATTACAACTCAGACCCATTTAACTGAACTCTCGTTCAACTGAGCCTAATTTAGCTCAATCTAACTCAACCCCCGTTAAACTCAACCCCCGTATAACTCAACCATCATGCAACTCAGCCTCCCTTAGCTAGTACACACTCAAGAATTGAAGTTAGGTTAATCATAGTGAAACATACTAAAATATGATGAAAATATAATAGTTTAGTATTAAAATTATAGAAACTACAACAAAGAATTATGGAAGGCGGCCGTCCAGACCGCCTTATATTAAATACGTAACCTAAACTAACCTAAGCCAGCGAAAATATCAAGTAAACATTTAATTAAAATATAGCTACAATGTAGTTTCCCACCGAGCCGAAGCTAATTGTCTGGCATAAAGACTGTTCGCAATATAAATTATTTAGTGTGTACCAGCTAACAAGGAAGTACCCATGTGAATATTAATGTTAATATTATTGTCCCTCAGTTTTTCAAGAAATTAAATTTTGAATTTTTCAAAACTCTCACGGAAGTTTTTCTAAACCCTCACACGGAAAACGTTTTCCTCAAAACGTATTCCTCTCAAATTTCTTATCCCGCGCCTATCTTGCTATCAATCGCTGCTTTACTCCAAGATATAAAAAAAACTTCCATCCCTACAATAGAGAATACAATAAATAACTACAATAAATAATAGAATTTCCCATTCCCTTGTTTTTTTTTTAATTTTAATTTTTACATTTTTTAAATACTTTATAAATTTCACTAGTCTATAACTAACTACTGTATTATTACAATTATTGAACTAATAAAAAATTAGTTTGCTTTATTATTTTTTTAATTGTTGGGGTTTTATGACATGTATTTTTTAGAACAGTTATCGTGCGAAGGTTTGACCAAATTGAACGGATGATTCTCCATTCTGTGGTGACGCCATTTTTGTAACTTTTCAGTAGAGCTTAAAAAGGAAAAAAAAATTGTCCATGGAGTATGTCTCTTAGTCCATTGATATTGCCGTATAAATATATAATTCCCCGTTGTTTTGCATCTCGACTGGTTACTTCGTCTTTGTTAGCCCGTTTTCTCAGATTCTTTACCTGGTGAGAAGCATTTTACCAAGAGATTTCAGTAAAAATTTTAGACGAAAACACTATTTGAAATAATTCAAAAATAAGGATGGCAATGCGGCTGTGATAATTAAAAGGCGACGCCATTTTTGTAACTTTTCAGTAGAGCTTAAAAAAGGAAAAAAAAAATTGTCAATGGAGTAAGTTTCATCATGATTCTCCATTCTGTGGTGTTAAGCGTGTGATTAATGCATACTATAGCCAATTTTAAATTATTTTTGTTTTCAACCATGCATTTTTTTTATTCCGGATCGTTTATTTTTCATTCTTCTCAGTTTATTGTTTTTTTTTTGCTTTGTTTTTCTTTTTTAATTTTGACTCCAATTATAGGTCCGGCCCAAATATATTCTTTTGAAATACATTTTTTTGAAATATATATCTTCTCGCTACAATTTATTTTGCTTGGCTTTTTGGAAACCGTTTTTTTAGGATTTTTTTTATAACTGTTCATCAAAAGTAATCGAAAACGGTATTATACAGCCTTTCCGGTTACCGCAAGCAAACTCGCCCCTGAACTATACGTTATTGATTTGGAAATATATTAGGCTAATTAATACATTTTAGCCTACAAATGTTTTAAGATATTATCAAAACCGCCTGGGTTCATTGCCCTGTGTGAATTGTCTCCCATTTTCAACGAGTAGAATTAGACACTCGGCAGATTTTGAGTGGTTCGTTTCAACAGAAGTGGGGCGGACTTTTGAAGACTACTCAGTTTGTTAGAAATAAATGGAAATTGAGAAAGTTAAAATATTTCAGGCCAGCGACGAATTTACCTCAGAAACGTGGGATTTTCTCGAAGATATCGGGGATGTTTTTCGGAAAGAAAGAGCAGGTATGTTTTTTGTGTTTTAATAGGCCTAAAGATCGACTAATGGAAGGAAATGGGGTACCGCTCAATTAGTTGCGAAACACGCGAGACAGCCACTCGAGAAAAGCAAAGATCAAATTGGCATTATCTGGTATCTCCTATGGGACACTGAATAAACAAGGGGTTTCTCCCTCCTGGAACTAGATTTAAGCTTTAGTTTTTTGGGGGTTTAGGGGAAAAAAGGGGTAAATTTCTACCAAATCATATTATTGACTTATGCATAAAGTGAATATACCGTTCGATGTCTTTTTTATGCTGATTACGAATATAGTAATCATTTCTATCGGAAATGAATTTCAGCACCCCCCCCCTATATATGCCTATTCAGGGTATATATTTCTACAACCTAACCAAACCCTGAATTGGCATATATAGAGGTGGGGCTGAAACTCATTTCTGATAGAAATGATTGTTATATTCGTAATCAGTGTAAAAAAAAGGCATTGAATCGTGTATTCACTTTATTCCTAACTCAATAATATGATTTGGTAGAAATTTACCAAAAAAGGTACCTAGGTTAGGTTAGATTGCGTATTTAATATATTTTGTGCTTTACCCCACCCCCCTAATGTGTAAATATATAGCCGAAATTTGTTTCTAAATTATTATATTCATCATATTTTGTTTTATTTTAGGATTATTCAAACTTCATTAGCATTAATAAAACTTCACTTCTCGCGTGTTGCCTAGCAAATAGAACAGTACTGGAAATAAGTGTGGTCATGATTTAGATGAATAAGGTCTTCATATAGATGTGGATAAGGTTAGCTTTTCGCCCACTTTGACCTATGGATTTAATGCTGCTTCTGGGGGGAGGGGCGGTGACTTCCCGCCACCCGATGTACATCTCGCAACGCCACGTGTGCCGTACAGTTTCTCCACGCTTGGTATCATTCTCCAACGCTTGGGACAGTCCCTAAGACACCTGGCACAATCCCCACTTGCCTGGCACACTCCCCACTTGCCTGACTGGGTTCCGACACTCTTGGTACGCGCCACCTGATGTACATGGTTTCTGTTAGAGAGCAACCCTTTACTTCTGTGTATACCAACTGTTGATTATGAACGTTGTGGACCAGCTGTTGATAAGAAATAGGAGCTCCAATTTCTGAAAATATAGGGGGAATAGGGGGAAAATATAGGGGGAATTTTCGAAGTTTTTTATGAAGATGAGACAAAAAGGCATTCTTCAAAATCCAGTCTGTTTTTAATTTTAGAAAATACCTGACAAGTTGTTCACACCTCTTTCCCTGTGCCTCCCTCATTTACCCCCCTTCCCTGATGAGAATAAGCCTAAAAACTAATGGCACACCCACGGGTCTGATAGCCTAAGCAAAATTGGCTTGATTGTGCTAAATATGCGAAATAGCAAAGGACCACTCTTCTCCAATTTCGCACAACGATGCATGCGAAAAAGAGCTTCAATCTGCTGGGCTAGATGGGGAGGTCAGGCAAATCCAGGTCTCATACTGCTTCGAATCTTGTGAACTAGTCTCTTAAAAATATTTTTATGTTTTCTTTGTGTGTTTTACTTTTTTTGCGTGTGTTCTATGTCCTTTTTTGTATTTTTTACACACTCAGAGCTCCAGAAATCTTGACCATAGAAATGTGGTCGTGATTCACGTAAATTAGGCCGATGTACAAAAGGAAATAAGAGCAGTGTTTTTGCTAACTTCAGAGCTGTGTATTTTTGATTGTAAAAACAACTGTTAAACATCATGAACTAACTATTGATGAGAAATAAGCCCAAAAACTGATGACTTACTTGACTTAAGGCTCATGCTGGTGGTCCAGCGTAGAGAGAGATGACTTTTTTCCTTCATTCCGTACGGTCCTGCGCAAGCGGGACTGCTTCTTACAGATAAGTACCGATCATGGAAAACTAATGGCAGACCCACAAGTTCTATAAGCAAAATTAATCGGGTTGTACTGCATACATGATATAGCAAAAAGCCACTTTTTTCCCAGGCAATTGCAGTCTGCCACGGCCCGTGCGTGCTACAGCGGGAGTGTGCTCCAGCCACTTCTATTGATTCGAAGATGGTCGTTTTCTTTTCTTCTACGGGCCTAGAGGTTCAATAATTAAGAAGTTTGGGGCGGGGGTCACGTCATGATTCGAATGGATCGAGGATTATAAATGAGTTAAGACCGTAAAAGAGTGGTTTTCCAATAAATTAGAGCTGTTGTACTTCCACTTCTTCATTTTCGCCAAAACAAACAGGGATGATCAGTGCTGAGCCAAATCAGGGTGCAATTCCATCTTGGAATTCCATCAATTCCATCCAGCTCTCCCGTAGCTCCAAGGTTTCAAAGAACGAATCATTAAATTTGTACTGACCACCAGCGGCGTAGCTAAGGGGAGGGTAAAAGGGGTGGCTGTCCCTTGATGCTGCCTCTGAGGGGTCGCCAAACTGAGTTTTTCTGTTTTATAAACCATGTTTTGTTAACTAATGTGGTAGTTATGGCAGGGGGGGGTGGAAAAAACCGATATTGTTCCCGGGCACTAAAAATCCTAGCTATATCTCTGCTGACTAGATCTAAGGGAAACATGGTAATAAAATAAAAGTAGTTCCATTAGGTTCCTTATTTTATGCTCTTTCGAAACATCATGATCAATTTTATTGCATTGTATACCTCTGATGGTCTCAGATCTAGCAAATACAATATATAGGAAACTAAAACAAAACACTAAAACAATGAAATTCTTGCTTCATAATATGTAACTTGTTCCTATTAATCAGATTGTCGTATTTCCTTCAATTCGGCCGTAATAATTGAAAGGGAGGCTTAAAAATATCGCAATTATTCCATCTCGGTCAAAAATGAGTTATAGGCTATGTGTTGTCGTTACGAAGCAAAAAGACACATGGTATTTTTGGACTTGGACAAACTTTGAAGACAAGAGACATACTCCATGGACAATTTTTTTTTCCTTTTTTAAGCTCTACTGAAAAGTTACAAAAATGGCGTCGCCTTTTAATTATCACAGCTGCATTGCCATCCGCATTTTTGAATTATTTCAAATAGTGTTTTCGTCTAAAAATTTTACTGAAATCTCTTGGTAAAATGCTTCTCACCAGGTAAAGAGTATGAGAAAACGGGCTAACAAAGACGTAGTAACCAGTCGAGATGCAAAACAACGGGGAATTATATATTTATACGACAATATCAAGGACCATCAGAGTAGAGGGGGGGTTGCACTCAGGAAAGTGACCATAGCATTTGAAGAGCATGAAATAAAGGATGTAAAGGTACCAATTTTATTGGCATGTTTCGTTTAGGGGCCTATTTTCGCGAGGATGAGAATTGGACTCACGTTGGCCCCTTACCTGCATCAAAGCAGCCATTTGTTAAACAAAAAGTGCGGTTTTATCCATCCAGTTCCAGAGTTGCCACCACGGTCAGTTTTTAAAGTGGTACAATTGCCCAAATTTGCGTGCTTTTTCGGCGCTAGTCCAAATTTTTTGATGAAATATAGCTAAAATAGCATTTTTGTGCTAAAGGTGGCAACACTGTCTAGTTCTACTCTGGTCAAATAGAGGAGGGTGGAAGCACAAACATACTTCCATTGAACAAATTAGCGCGGAAACACAAATTCACGTGGATACAAGATTTTATCCCAGCTCACATCCTTCTGAACATTGCCTCTCGGTGTGACAAGAAATTCAACGTTTGATCTCCTAAAATGTGTTTGTTAAGAAATTGGCCTGCCGTTCTCACCTCTCCCCTACCCCCACCCATGAAATAACTCATTTTAAGTTCTTCCGTGTTTTTATGACAAAACTTATGATTATTCGATCGTTTTTGAATTTAGATGAACTGATTCAGGGACGTAATTTGCCATGCGGTAGGGGGACAACTCCCCCTCCCAGACCTCAGTTTGCCACTCCCAGACCCCAGTTGAAATTAAGTTTCATCAAAAATCTTGTCAAAGCTTAGATAAGCCTGCATAATTCAACCATCCACAGAAATAGGTCAGTTATTTTCTTTAGTATATCTTCACCTTTATGGTACTATATGGCTAATTTTTCAGTTTTCAATTGATATGGGAAATTTGACTCCAACTTTGCCCCCCCCCCCTGCCAGGATTTTGACAAAATTACGCCTGTGGATTGATCACTCCCCTTCTACAAAGAAAATACGTTCCGTTCAAAATGAATTTTTGTTTACGTGCGAGACAGCGCATGCGGAGGAGGTTGCACAAAATGTTGCATAACCCATCTGTGTTTACAATTCATGCTAATAGGACGAGACATTGAACTCGAATAACCTTACTTCCCGCTCAAGGGGTTATCATGAAAATGTAAATACTAGTTTACGTCTATTGTATGACTTCGTTTTTACATCAATCAATAGTTATTTATGAAATTGAATCTGTGTTGTAATTTTTACAGATACCATTTCAGTTTTTCATCGAAGGAGGCAGAACTTAAAAAAAAAAAAAAAAACATTTCAGGTATCCTCGCACGTTCAAAGTATCGAAATTTAGAAATGTGTATGCAAACTTGTCTAGCCCCTCCATCCACAGTAATGTCAAAGCCTCCCAACTCCTCTATTATTATAGTTCTGTCAAAAGGAGGCAAAATCAGAAGTACATTTTTAAAAATGTTATATTTTTAAAAATATTGGATTAATTCAGAAGTGACAAGATAAACCCATCATGTGATCGTCGACTCGCGTCAAGTGTAGCCTAATACTCGCTACCAGTGCACTTTCACCCCCCTCGTATTGAAATTTAACCTTAATATGGTATATACACAATTTGTTTTTATTGTTTGTATGTCGTTTTTTTTCATTGTTTGGCATTGTGATTCAACTGTTAATTAGAAAAAATGGAAAAAAAGTGTAAACCAACAAAATCAGTAAACTCTTATCATCCTAGGGCTGTTTCAGGCATTAGCAGGGGGGGGGAGTATATGAACCTGATTGCATTCTTTTTTACAGGCCTAAAATTGGCACAACGACAAAGGGTAAAACAGGTGGAGTAGTTATTCGGCTTCCATTACTAAACTACGTGTGGTATTAAGGAATAATGTGTTAAGAAATAGATCACAAGGAAAAACCAATGGAATTAAAACATACGAAGTATAGGATAGTGCCTCTCTTTTCTCTTAGAGCCTATTTTTCAGTGGCGTAAATTCATAAAAATTCTGGGGGGGGGCAAGATTTTTGCCACCTCACAGAAGAAAATTTGAAAATTTTCAATTTTACTTTTTGAGGAAAGTACAAAACTATGCTAATTATATTCTGTTAGAAAAAAAGTTTGAATTGGTGGAAGTGTCTATTTCAGAGCGAGTGAATTGCTTGGAAAGAGCATTTCCTGCCGAGAAGTAGCGGACATATTAGACACATTATTAAAAGCAGTATTGTTCCTTAAATTGGGCTTCTTAGACTCCTTTTTAGGGAAGCAAATTACTTAAAAACATATATTGTGATGTGAAGGATCCAAGCCAAAAAAAAAATTTATAATCAGGAAATGTCATTTTGTTTTGTTAAGAATTGAATTGAGTGAAGGCCTAGAACAGGGTTTTTTGGCGCGAAGCGCACTGGCGAAAATGAAAAAAAACCTAAGAAGGGGCAAACTCCATGTCTCAATAGGCAGCCTCAAGTGGGTTTAATTAGCAAAATTCCAAGAGAGGGGGAAATCGAGCCAAATTAAGTGGTAGCCAAATTAAAATTATTTGGATAAACTTTAGAACACAATTAGATATATAAAAATTTAAGTAAATAAACACAATTAAGCAAATAAGTCATAAATTTGTTTGCATCGCGACTGAAGTATCCAGAGAGCCACTATTCTAATGGGAAACGTCGTTGCTTCAGGGAAGCAAACTTGTCGACGGCAATGTTAAAATCTATCTTTTCGCTTTTTTCCGGCTGGGTTGCTATAACTAACAAATCGCTAAGTCGCTCATCAGTCATAGTTGTTCTGAGATATGTTTTAACACTCTTAAGTGTTGAAAAAAATTTCTCGTTAGAGGCAGTTGAAACGGGGAGCGTCAAAGCAATTTCGAAAGCTTCCGAAATGACAGCAAAGGCGTCTTTGTTCATGTAGAGGTAGGCAAGAGCTTTTGATGGGCATTCTGGTTTCATCCTTTGTAAATAAGATTTTGCCAAGGCTATCTCCGACTCAAACTTCAACTCATTTACTAATAATGTAGGAAAGTCACGTACAAAGTCTTGTATTAGACGTGCATACAGGAACTTCGGTGAACTTGGCTCAAACGCTTCTAAGCCTTGGATTACTGAGGAGTTTTCACCAAACCTTTGTCTCAGCTCCGAAGTTACTCGGTCGACTATGAAGTATAAAATGTCCGACCTATAAGTTTTAAAAATGTCAAGATCCTCTTCTGTTCGATTTCTTGCTCCGGCACCGACAGTGGTTTCGACGTAAAAATCGAGAAGGCGTCTGCTTATAGCAACCAAGCGTCTAGGCTTCTATATTTGGATTGAGAACTGCTTGCATAAGCTTTTCGTTGCTTCGACCATTTTAAACCAACGCTCTTCAGATCGGAGCTCTAGAAACTGTTGTTGAACTGCTTGAAGCAGAGAATTTACGCCTGAAAGAACGAGGCTCTTGGACTGGAGTTGTCTGGATGCAATATCTATCGGACCGAGGATCTGCTCATTATTTCAAGAATGAGCAAGAATTTGGCATCAATTGTTGCCAACAATCCAAAAGCTTCAGAACGGTCCTCTTTTGAATTGGCTTCATCTTAAATAACCCTGAATGTTTCGAGAATAACACCTAAACGTGTCCAGATCTTCTGAATTGAGGAAAACCAATCACCATCGAGTGTCGGCTAGCCGCTCGAGCTCAATCTTCTTTTCTCCGCGTTCTTGTTCGGTTCGAAGGAATTTCGTGACGTGGCGCACTTCGGCTGAGAAAGACATAATGCCTGAATGCAAGAAAAGAAGTTTCTAACCTCCGGACAAGAAGCTATTGACTGCACAAGCACAAGATTTAGGTGATGGGCGTGACAATGAATATACCTAGCTTGTGGTGCAAATCCTTTAAGAATAGCCTGAACACCATTACATGCGCCGCTCATGACACTCACACCATCATAGCATTGAGCCACACAGGTACTCCAATCCAGTTCGTGCTTTTCAACAAGATCCTTGATTGCATTAGCAACGGATGCAGCATCTAATTGTTCAGGATGTGTACTTCCGAATGTCTCCTCGCGGATGTTAGAATTACTATCAATAAACCGAATAGTTAAACCAAGCTGCTCTTTTTTCGACAGATCTTTCGTTTTATCTGCGCAGATTGCCCAATATTTCTTAATAGAGCAACTTGTTTGTTCTCGCAAGAAGTCAGCCAGTATGCTTATAAGACTATTTCGGTAGTCGGGACTCAAATAGCTTCCATACCGACGTTTTAATTTTTGCTGAAGATCCGGGGTTCCCTCTGTCATCATTTCTAGTATTTCTATAAAATTCCCTCGATTGTGTGAGTCGTCGTGTTCATCATGACGTTGAAATAGGAGCCCTTGGCGTGCTAGGGAACATGCCACTTTCGCAAGTGTGACTATATGCAGGTGATTTTTCGGTATGGCTTCCTTCCGATTTGAATAGAGAGTTGCAGCTATTGACTCAGATGTGCCACACTCAATTGCTTTATATTTGGTCCAGCTGCGATTTGCTTCGTTATTAGCTTCTGAAGCCTCGTGTTTTCCAATTCTTTCGAATAGCTTTTTCCAGTTATTCATTCCTGTGTCGACAAACACTACGTTATCAGAAGTATTTCCATGATTTCTTGTTAAGGAAAAGTGCCGACAGCAAAAGCAGTAAATGGCGTCTTCTTTAATAGAGTATTCTACCCATGGTTTTTCTCTTAGGCTTTAGCAGAAAAACGGCGACCGTTTGTTTTGGGGTATTCGGCTAGCTTTGGCTGGTTGGGTGCCTCCCTCTTATGGTGGGAGATGTCAAGATTGCCCCTCAATATCGTATCCGATGCATCGGCTACACTTCCACCCTAGAAAAAATCCAGTGCTTTCGCTTTTAAACGTTTTAACTTTATTCAGAGGCCGATAGCTCTGAAAGAGTTGTTCCCTTAAATAGGTGTCTAGGAGACATAGGAATAATAGACTTTCTTAGTAAATATTTCTAGAATTTCCAACGCTCCGCAGCAAAGAATACTGTTTTCAAGCCATTTACTTCCATTTATACAGAGACTTTCGCCACTCTAAACCTTTTTTCGTCGGTACTGTTTTGGTTTTGTTGGAAAACTTTCGTCGTGCTCCCCCCCCCCGCAAAAAAAAGTGATAGTGACGCCCCTGCTCCTAGCTTCTAATTAGCTTTTCTGCTACCGTTTAGTGTTACGTATTGGCATTTTGCCCTTAATAGTTTTCGTTTTTGTTATTTCATGATTAATAACGGGATGGTCTATTAAACAAGGTGCTTTTTCTCTCATTTCTAATAATAGCTTTATTTCCGCCAAAATTGACGATAGCATACAAATATCTTTCGACTGATCATTTAATACGCTCTAGCATCTTCTGCATGTTTAAGCGCCTCCAAATGCTCAAATTCTCAGTTTTTAGAATTCGGTAGAATAGTATAAGCTAGTCAACTGAAATTTAAAAGGGTTAAAACATATATATCGTTTTTTGTCAGTTTAACTACGAGTAGAATTTCGTAAATTAAACGATAACATAATCCGAATAAGAAACTTAGCAACTCAATACAACAAAATTCTCGTACTTACCTAGCTTATCAGCAAAATCTAGGAGGGCAAGTCGTAAATTTTGTTTTAGATGAAGCACGCTGACGTGAAGCGAATGCCTCTCAATAACAGCCAATTTAACTTTAAAAAGTAGAATTTTGTCACAAAGCAGCAATTTTTATTTATGATAAAACTGTCACTTCAAATGTAATTTAGCTTTTTGTCGTTCCTATTTTACGCCAGACCCAGTTTCTAGGGTGGGAACATAACAAGAGGTCTAAATAATGGTTAGCGGCTACCTAGATAAAATGTCTGGGACTTAGGAAAGCATTTAATGCTCTTTCATTCTCTTAAGCTCTTCCAAAACTCTTTGCCATAAATTATGTCTGATAAATCAGGCTGTAGTCCCGGTAGTCATCTCTGAAGTCCTAGCCTGCCCCCCCTCCTTGAATGACACCTCTATATCTATAATTGTTTCTTATATGCTCGGTTATATGATTGTCCCCACAAAATTTGCGATTTATACATTAATCCAAAGTTGTAGCGCGATATCAAGATTTTACTTCTGTAGGCTAAACTTTAGTTCGCATGGAATTTATTGCATGAAGCAAAGGCTATATGTTTATATTAGTCAAACCATAAATGGCAAAATTACAAGCCTCACTTGGGCCAGCTTCTGTTGCTGCTACACTATCCACCAACTTAGCTTTTTTAGCTGGTTGGCTGGGTTTAAAAATATTGATTATTTATCTCTGACTATTTCGCACACTCTTATTCAACAAATTAATTCACATTCACAATGCCACAATTGCCCACAATGCAATGCTTTTGACAATGCTAGAAAAAACACGAGTCTCCGGGTTACGCGTCATTTCGTATAAGATTTTGTATTCGATAAAATTTGTATTTTTTATTCGGATGAAGGATAAATAAGGGTATAATCTAAAAAATCTCGGGGGGCAAAATCAGGTCTGGTGAGGGGGGGGCAAAACGAGGTCTGGGGTGGGGGGGCAACTGCCCCCCCCCCCTGCCCCATAGCAATTTACGCCTATTATACGCAATTTACGCTATTTTTACGGCAGTGGTATCAATCAGAGGGGCAGGAGGCTTGTACCCCCAAGAAGTTTTCGCCCCTCCTAGATTTTGAAAAATTACAAAGAAATACCCGAAAATTTTTTTGGATAAATGTTTTTCGGTATTTTCATTATAAGAATTGGGGAAAACGAAAATTTACCCCCACCCCAAGACTCTTATTATTGGTGAATTATAACCACTGGTTTACACTTAACTTGCATATAAGGACCATGCCCCCTCAGATCAGAGTTTTACAATTTGCATAAAATTTTATAATGCTTTATATATAGTTAATAATTTTTTTTGTAAATTAACCCCTTTTTTCGAAGTTTGTTCCTAGGTGGGGGAGGGGGGTTGTCACAGAATTTCATCTGCTTATTGATATGGGCTATTAAGAGAAAAAGTACTGATGTAGAAAGCGGTAAGTGCGCGAAAAGTGAAGTTTCGTTAATGCTAATGAAATAAAACTAAATAGGATGAAAGGTACTCTTGCATTATATGGACCTTTACAAGGAAAACAGTCACGAAAATTTCGTTTTTCACGGGTTAACCACTATAGAGTAATACAATGATACCGTGGTTTCTATTGCGTATACGATATTTAAACTGTTTTTTTGGGAGGGTTTAGGGGGGGGGGAAAGAGACCTAGATTAGGTTACGTATTTAATATATGCTATACTTTACTCCCCACCCCACCCCTAATGTGCAAATATATAATCCAAATTTTTTTCTAAACTATTATATATTCATCCTTTTTTATTTTTTTTCATTAGCATTAACCAAACTTGACTTTAGAAAGGCATATATAATGCAAGAGTAGGCCTACCGGATGAAAATATAAGACTTCAGAATCAAATTTGGGCTATATGTTTGCACATTAAGGGGTGGGGTGGTGGTAAAGCATAGCATGCATTAAATACCTAACTAAACCCACTCTAGATACCTTTTAGTCCCCCCCCCCCTAAACCCCAAAAAACTAAAGTTTCAATATAGTTCTCGGAGTGAGAACCATTTTTAATGCCTGTCTTCATACAGCGTCTCATATAAGTAACGGGTTTCGTCCTATCTGATCTTCAATACAATTGTTGCGCGCTTACCGCTTTCTACATAAGTGCCAGAGGAAATTTTCACTCCTTCCCTTTCTATTCATTCCATTCTTCCCTATTCATTCACTCAGCATTTACGCTGAGTCCCGCACTGTTACATAATACACCTGATAAACTTGAATTAATATAGATAAACCTTTGTGTTCCAACTAGAAATTTTATATTTGAAGCAAAAGATTCAAAAGCAAGATTTTATAAAGATTTGCAGCACGGTATTAAAAATAATCGGCTTGGGCGTCGCCATGGCAACTACTTGTTTAACAATTGGATTTATGCTTTTTGATGTTTGAACAAAATTTGTTCTGGTACTTGTTCATTATTGAGAATATACTTAAGAAGTTTGATTTGCAAGATCTGACAGATCTGACAAAAACCGGTTTAGCTACTTGTTCAAAGAATGAACAAGTGTTGCTCAAAAGCTTATAGGTAATTTAGGATCTAATTATCTATAATCTAATTGATACTTACGTTGATACGTTGATACGTTGCAGGTACGTTGCAGGTACGTTGATACGTTGCAGGTACATTTTAATTGACTATTAGGTACTGGTGCATTATGCGGGCACCCCCAAGAAGTCAATTTTATTTAATGCAAATGAAATAAAATTAACTTTATCCCCGCCCCTATATATATATATATATATATATATATATATATATATATATATATATATATATATATATATATATATATATTAATTCAGTGTATTATTCCAAAGGGTATATATTTGCATATTAGTGTGGTAGGGGTGGAACTAAAGCTTCTTTCCGACACAAATACATCTTAAATTTGGATTCAGGATGCAATTCTGACGGTACTTGTGCAATAAATGGTACACACGAAAGAAGTCAAGTTTGGTTAACGCTAACAAAAAATAAAATATGATGAATATATAATAATTTAAAAGCAAATTTAGGCTATGTATTTGCACATTAGGGGAGGGGGGAGGGGTAAAGCATAGTATATATCAAATGCGTAACCTAACCTAACCTAGGTACCTTTTCCCCTCCTAAACCCCAAAAAACAATCGTTTAAATATTGAGAAACCACGCTTTGCCATCAATTTATTTAGCAAATCACCCGTTGTCTGCTAATGAAATAGCAGTACGTAACCTAACCTAGGTACTTTTTTTTTGCCCTTTCAACCTCAAAAAACTTTAAACATTTTTTACGGAGTTAGCAATACCTCACAAACCTGTTTTTCATTAGGATTTCATTAGATTCTAGATGCGGGTCTTCGCGTGTATACTGGATTCTTAACAAGTACCGCATTTCCTTTGTTTCATGTTCCTTTTCAATATAATAGTCGCTGCACTGGCAGTGTACATCCCCCCCCCTGATGGCCCCATATAAAGCCCTAATAATGTATTTATCCGTTAATTCTGTCTCGGGTACTTGCATATTATCAGGCCCACGCTCAGGAAGTGAAGTTAGGTTAATCATAATGAAATATACCAAAATATGATGAAAATATAATACTTAGGAAACAAAATTATGGAAACTACAACAGAGAATTATGGAAAGCAGGCCACCCATAAATTATTATATTAAATACTTAACCTAACCACATAATTATTATTATTAAATAATAATTATTTTATTATTAAAATAATTTAATTATTAAATATTTAATTAAAATATACCTGCATTGTAGTTTATTTCACGAAAGAATAAACTGATTATAACCGAATGCGAGAGGAAAACCGGTTTACTCAGATCAAATAAAGCAAACTTCTTGAGTGTGTTCTGGATAATACGTAAGTATCCAGTCTAGTCCTTCATCTTTGGTTCTTTGTTAAGGCAGTTATCTTGTTAGTCTGAAATTTATCTGCGTCTGTGACTGAGTGCAAAAATTAGCAAAATACTATTTTGAGCGATTTTAAAAAGTGGATAACAATGGGTGGAAACATGATAATTTGGTTAACAGAAACACGCTAACTATTATAAAGCAATATTTTCATTATTCTAGTGTTTTCTTTTAGTTTATACACATCTTAGGGCCGTATGTGCAACCATCAGCGAAGAAGGGGTATACTGTCAGTGTAGGGGTGCAAGGTGCACTCGTGGGGAGGGGGTGCACTCTCAACGTAGCGAATATTATATTGAAAAGGAGCATGAAATAAGGAATACAATGGTACTATACTCTCAGAGAGGAATGCAATCTCAGAGTTGGGGTGTGAGGTGCACTTGTGGGGGTGCACTGTCAGTGTAGCGACTATTATATTGAAAAAGATCGTAAAATAAGGAGTGTAAGGGTACTAATTGGGAGGGGTGCACTGTCAGCATAGGGGTATGAGGTGCACTTCGCGGGGGGGGGGGTGCACTGCCAGTGTAGCAACTATTGCATTCAAAAGAAGCATGGGTACTTGTCCAGAACCTGGTACACATGAAAGAAAGATCGCATCGAAATCTCAAAGCCACTATTGATAAACTGGTTTGTGACGGGTTGCTCACTCCGTGATAAAGATTTAAACTGTTGTTTTTTGTGGTTTAGGGGGACTAAAAGGTATCTAGGTCAGGTTACATATTTAATATATGCTATGCTTTACCCCCCCCCCCCCCTTCCCCCCTAATTTGAAAATATATAGCCCAAATTTGTTTCTAAACTATTATATTTTGATCCTATTTAGCTATATTTCAATAGCATTAACGAAACTTCACTTCTCGCATGTGTACTCAGATTCTATACAAGTACCGAAGCATGAAATAAGGAATGTAATGATACTATTTGGGAGGAGTGCACTGTCAGCGTAGGGGTTAGAGGTGCACTTGTGGGGTTGGGGTGCACTGCCAGCCTAGCGACTGTTATATTGAAAAGGAACATGAAATAAGGACTGTAATGGTGCTACTTTTATTTTATTAAGATTTTTCTTTTAGAAAAGCCCCTCCTCCCACAATGTTACTCTAATTTCACTCCTTCCTCGATTCATTCAGCTGACCTGTGTGTCAGTCTACATTATTTCTTTGTCTAATTAAATCTCGAAATATTATAGAGAAATTCTTGTGCTCAAGCTAGAAATTCGACACCCGAAGAAAGAATATAAAACTGAAACAGGTTTTCTATGCATTATTCAGTTCGGTAATAAAATTAGTCATTCAGACATCGGCATGTAAATTATTTATTAGTCCCTTTGAAGCTGGACAAAGCTGTTTGGAAAGGTGGTACTGGTACGTTAAACGGACACTTTTATATACTAATGAGAGACGAAACCCGCCAGACTGGTTTTTTCAAAAGACCGCTATTCAGAAGTGGAATGCAAAGAGTAATTTTCATTGAGTTTACGATATTTAAACTGTTGTTATTTGGGGTTTGGGGGGGGGGGAGAAGGTACCTAGGTTAGGTTAGGTTTCGTATTTAATATATCGTATGCTTTACCATAAAGTTAATTTAGGCCACATAACCAATTGGTCCTACTCTTCTCCTGAATGTTTTGTGCCCGAATTTTCTACGCCATTTCCGCTACTGGGAAATCGCCCTGGTTTTTGACTTCTTAATTTTTCTTTTGTATTTATTCGTTTTTCATATCAAACATTAAAAGTTGATTGCTTGAATTGATTAAGTGGAAACTTGCACAGCCGTGGACATCTTAAATAGGAAAATCGTGACGTGTTTTTAATGAAAGAAAACCTCCGTTCGTCGTTATACTGACGGATTCAGGGGGAAGCCGGGGGACCGGACCATCCCTCTCCCAGGGTTTTTTCGGTACCCTCTTTCCCTGTTTTTTCTTTTTTTACTCTTTTTTTAGAATAAATTTGTGAACTTGGTCAATTATTGGCACCTTTGTCACACTGCCCCCCCCCCCTTCACAATATTTTTATCATTAGCGCCCTTATCACATTGAGTCTCTTTTTAAGTAGTGCCTGACAAAAAAAGGAAGCGTGGGTGAAAAATCCACCAAAAATCAGCTAAGACACAAAACAACTTAAGGAGGTATTGCTTCCCTTTCAAGACCCAGCTGTGTAAGAATTTTCACTTTTACTTATATGAAAAGGGTTGTTAGATTTAACTGATTACCATCACTTATTTATTTTCACAATTCAGAGCTGCAATACGAACCAAAATGTGGTATTGCTGCTAACCATAAGAAAAATCTTAGAAAAAATATCTTATAAATAGGCTTAAGATGGGTCCAGAAGGGCTAAAATTTTATTTTGATGTCCTTTGTGCTCTAGCGTTCTCGCATATATAATATTGCTTTATGTTTTTGATGTCCAAAATTCATCAAAGGAAATTCTAAATTCAATAAGGTTCAAACGGAAATTAAAAATTTGTTCCAAAATTGATGGGGCCTTTCCAGGCCAATTTAACCCAGCCCATAAAAAATAATAAATATTAAGTTTAACTACCTAATTCCTAGTTCTAAGTATGCAAAAAGTTTTGCAGTAGAAAATAAAATGAAATTAAATTTGTTTTGCGAAAGAGTTTAAAAAAAAACTGACCTTTTCACCGAACGAAAGTCACTCCTCTATTACTGTGATTAATATTGATAATAATCAAAGTATTGATAGTAATACAACTTCTGTAAATACTATAAAAAAGTGATAGTATTTGCAAAAGTATGTATAATTGAATATTTTATAGTCATGTAAATGAATTCTTTTGTTTATCGTTTTTCTCTACTATAGCTCGAAGAAGCAACTAAAGAAGTTGCTGACGATATTACTCGTCCTAATTAATTTTGGTTAAATTAATTAGGCCAAAACTAAATTAATTAAATTTCTCGTCAACATATCTTCGTTAATAGTCTTATCTTCGTTAATATTTACTGAAAAAAAATTTAAATGAATTTACTGAAAAAAAAAAATGCATTGTCAGTTTAAAATACGTATGCTGAATAATATATAAATAATATATAAATAGAGCATTGAAACCTTATGGCTCTTTACTATAGGCAGGACTAGATCATTATTTCTGAGCTACGACCATGGACTATGGATGTCATTTACGTGATCATACTTCGCTGGACGGAGAACTAGAATTTCCTCTTCTGTACATAGGGGCTTTAGGTCTCTCACACATGTTGAATTTCGTAGCATAATTACTCTCAACGTCATATCCCTTTATTCAGTTTCTGTTTCTGTTGGGGACTTCAGTTTCTGTTTCTGTTGGGGACTTCAGTTTCTGTTTCTGTTTGGGACTTCAGTTTCTGTTTCTGTTGGGGACTTCAGTTTCTGTTTCTGTTGGGGACTTCAGTTTCTGTTTCTGATTCTGTTGGGGACTTCAGTTTCTGTTGGGGACTTCAGTTTCTGTTTCTGTTTCTGCTGGGGACTTCAGTTTCTGTTTCTGTTGGGGACTTCAGTTTCTGTTTCTGTTGGGGACTTCAGTTTCTGTTTCTGTTGGGGACTTCAGTTTCTGTTTCTGTTTCTGCTGGGGACTTCAGTTTCTGTTTCTGTTGGGGACTTCAGTTTCTGTTTCTGTTGGGGACTTCAGTTTCTGTTTCTGTTGGGGACTTCAGTTTCTGTTTCTAAAATTACGCGAATTTCTGTTTGCTGATAGTAATGATCATCAACTTTATAATTAATAAGTTTTGGATGCTTGGAATATGCATAATTTTTTTTTGTTCTTATACAATAGCCTATACATATTTTGATTTATCTTCCTTCTTTAGAGTTTTGGTTTCTATCAACAAAGGTCGTTCTGTACTTGCAGTTTTATTACTAGTTTTAATCCAAGGCTTCTTAGAATGTGAGTGAGGCTAGTGTTTCGACATTCAATCCCCCTATTTAGAATTAATATTCATATACAATACTTGTTTTGTTTGTTTTGGGCTTTGTTTATGTATTGATACTGATTTGTGGTAGTTTTTTGCTTGGTAGATTATTTGATTCTATTTTTGTTCATTTTTGGTTTAATAGTTCTTTACTTTTTTTTTTTTTGGAAAAACTGATTTTGTGGAAAAAGTTTTTTAATTAATTTCTTTTCGTTTAATATTGACATAGTCTTTTTCAAGGAGAAAAACTGAGTCTCTTCTAAACTAAAACAACCATCCCTTCCATAAAAACCTTTAATGTCCCCTGGGCATAACTTACAACCCTTGCCCCTAATCTCTGGGGTTTGTTTCAATCCCAAAAGCCTTGTTATATGTTATTTATACTATTTTTGAATAGAATGGCTATCTCAAAATTTCTATTAGATGCATTTCGGGACAATACGACGTGTTTTGAGGGGGGGGGGGGAATGTGGTGGCTGTCCTTCGATCACTTTGACTCTTAAAAATAGCACTAAAGCGTCTGATTACCAATCTAATGAGCCCCCTCCGAAGTTAATATGACCGCACTTTCTACAAAAACCTTATATGTCCCAAGGGCATAACTTACAACCCTTGCCCTGAGGGCTAGGGGGATTTTTATCTTCAAAAGCATAAATTCCAGACCTGTCTGATACGCTGAACAAAATGGCTATTTCAAAATCTTGATTGTGAGTGTTTGGGGAAATGATGGGTATGGGGGGGGCATTTGTCCTCTGATAACTTTCGACTAATAAAAAAGACACTAGTCTTCTCAATTTCCAATCAAATGAGCCATTTTGAAGCTTCTACGATAAAACTTTCGGAAAAACCTTATATGCCCCAAGGAAATAACCTAGGACCCTTGTCCTGAGGACTATGGGGGAAGGGTCGTCATCCTCAAAGATATAATTTCCAGACCTTTCAACTACGTTGAACAAAATGCCCATATCAAAATGTTGATCGGAAATGTTTGGGAAAATGACGGGCATTGGGCGGGGTGATTCTCCCTCCGATTACTTTCGACTATAAAAAAGGACAATAGCCCTCTCAATTTCCAATCGAATGAGCCCTTTGCGAAGTTTCTACGACAACCATAAAACGGTTGACATTAAATTGATGATATCAATTCCCTTGACAGGATTCTTTGAATGCCCTTCGTATGTCAAATGCATTTGTAGAGATAAACATGTCAAAAGATAAAATATTCGATCGTCCCGTCTAGAAATAGTTGGAAATTGAGCCTTCGGCATTGATTTTTTTCCATGTTTTTACCCAAGTTCTCCTTACTTCAGGAATTGATCTGCAAAGTCATTTCTAAGTTTTACTACTGTCAAATATATGTCCCCCCTCCCGACTCATCAGAATTGTGGTTCCTTGAACTGAATTTTTTTTAAGCATCCATGTTATCCCCAGATATCCACGTTTTTAGGACAAATTCGCCATTGCTCTGAAATATTTTCCTTTTTTTAGTCCCTGTTTCATGATACTAGTTCCCAAAAATCCAGTATAGTTGACTCATTATTTTTTTCTTTCTGTGATTGTATAATATATTCAATTACTATTTGCATAATCTGCTCATACAATAGTTTCCAATCTGGACGTAACTTGCAGGAGAGCGATATTTATATAAGTATCACCCCCCCCTGAAAAATAACATTTTAGCCAGTGTCTCTGTAATATTTTTAGTGTTCGTATAATTCAGCTCTCCGTTGTTTCAATTCACCCAATATGATGTTTAGATTACTTACATAGAGTAGGGAACTTCAAACTGAAATTTGCTTGACCTATACGATATACGACAGAGATTTGAATGTTCAGACAGAAATGAGGAGGCATTGGAATCTTTGCTTTACCGAGGACTAATTAATTCTAATCTTCCCCCTTGCTTTCATTGAATCCCCAAGAGACGTATATCCGACGCTTCAGTTGGGCTGATCTGTTCGGAAAGCGCGTATATCACCGATTAAGGATCAAAGAAAAAAAAGCAACATAAATCCAGCTTAAGTCTTGTAAACTCTATTAACATCGCCTATGATCTGAAAAAAACAGACTTTAAGCTATGTTTGTGTTTTTTTTAGCTCATGACGGGTCATAGACTCACCACAGAATTGTCAAGGCTTTACAGATAGGCAGAGGTTGAATTTGAAAATACTTTCCAAGTACCCGCTTTGGACTGTAGATATGTTCAATAAAGTTTTGATTTTAAATAACCAAAAAAATACATTGATACCCCCCCCTTAAAGCCAGGCCTATGTTTAATATATGTTTAGCCTAAATTAGCTTAAAGTTCTGCAACTTCTTTGGTTTATCTACTGTAGGATCGTCCAACTTTTGGCCTGAAGACCGTATGGTGCAGATCAAGTGTTTTTGCTATTAACAAGAAACAAACGGACCATACCCTCCACCCAGTAAAAGCCATTAGTGTAGGCTATATAAAAAAATGGTCTTACTTGCCATGTTCCCAAAGATAATGATTTTAATTCAAAAGAATAAACCATCTTTCTCTTATAGGCACCGACGGGGTCAGTGACAGAGCATCCACAAGTGAGCGAGATGAAGGAGCGAGTGAAGGAGCAAGGAGAAAGCGTCGAGAAGGCCACAAACGAAGAGGCGCTCATTCTCACCTAACTTACGATTCACCAAATCGGGGTGAAACAAAGGGCTTAAACCCTTGTATAGTCAATGATTATTTGGTGATGATGATTAATTTGTGTTGCTTTTGAACGTCTTTTTTTCAATTTCACGGTTTAATTCTCTTGTTTGTCAGCTTTGAGCCTGGCCCACTTCTTGAACCGTCGAGTGACGATTTGTTTATAATTTTTCCGTTTTTTTCGTAAATAAAAGTATAGTTCAAATTTTTGAGAAGATTCATTTCTCTTGCTGATATAGATTTCCTTTAAAATTAAGGATTTTCCTTTAAAATTAAAGGATTCTTCCTTCCTTTAAAGGATTCCTTTAAAAAAAAAAAAAAAAAAAAAAAAAAAAAAAAAAAAATTCCTTTAAATAAAAAAAAGAAAGGATAAAAGAAATCCTTTTAAGGATTTCTTCCTTTAAAATTAAAGGATTATGGTATAAAGGTATACCTTTTCGTGCTTTCAACCGAGTGCTCCAGGAAAAACTCCAAAAAGTGTCTGCGTTTTACAAATTCTACTAATCTTATCACAGCTTCAAGCAGGGTTAACACCTGCAGCATAAAACTGCTATTTTAGCCTTATTTCATCATGTGTAGCACTGTAGCACATGCTACATTGAATGCAACACTTTTTCTCTTATATGACCAAATTAAAAATATAGACATATAAAATGAAATTACAGGATGTGTCTCACATCAAAATATATGTTAGAACATTCTTTATGCATGACAATAATCCAGATACATTTAGATACGGGATATTCGTGTGCGCGTGTACATTTTCCCATTAAGCATTCTAATCAGCGATGACCATACGTTTTTATTCCTTTACTTTATTTTACTTTTTCCCTTTATATTATTTTTATTCCTTTACATTATTTACTTTAATCCTTTACGTTATTTTTATTCCTTTCCATTATTTTACTTTATTCCTTTACATTATTTTTATTCCTTTGCATTATTTACATTATTTCATTATTTTGCATTATTTACATTACGTTTTTATTCCTTACATTTTATTCATTTTCATTATTACTGTATTCCTTTACATTAAAAAAAATCCTATAAACTAATCTAAGTACGGGTAAACAAACCATGCGTGTGTCGTGGTGAAAATTGTTCTTTGACTAGCACCGAAAATCGCTATGTAGCACGCAAATATGGGCAATTGTAGAACTTTAGGAACTGATAGTGGGGGCAACCCTGGGTCCGAGTGGGGGACGCTTCTTGAGCTTTTGAGTGATTAATTGTTTATAATCACAGTACAAGTATGTATGAACAGTAGCGAAAATTCATATACTCTCCATTAAAGATTTTTGACGCACCAGTCTAGACCTCTTCATGACTCCGCCTCTTCACACACGGGCAATGACAAATGTTTAGTGCATTACCACGGGCTTATGAGAAATTATTGCTGTGATGCAAGAGGGATATCTTTCTGGATGCTTTAATCTGTTTCATTATGTTCGTATGCTGTGGTTTATAATCTTCCTTTTTCTTAACCACAATTCGTTTTTTTTTAAGATTTAAATACGCATTTAAATCCAGAAAAATGAAAAATTATTGTATAAAAATATACCTTTTTGTGTTTTCAGTCTAACGCAAAAAAAAAAAAAAAAAAAAAAAAAAAGCAGGCCGTTTCTTGTTTGTCACAGCTTCGCGTCTGGCGCATTTCTTGAGCCGAAGAGCGACGATATGGAGACATTTATCAGTTTCGCATTAGCGATTTGTAGAGTGGAGACGACAAGCTTTGCAAGAATCTATTCATAGATAACATCTCTTAAGTTTGTCAATGAATTAATCTCCATGAGTAAGTAAACTATTCTGAATTAAAATTGCGACTCAGAGATTTCTTTGTTTTTCTTGAGATATTTTGGTTATTGCAAAGGACTCGAAAAGATCTATTGTAAGTTGTATTGAATATAATTGCTATTGACCTTATTCAAAAAAGGATTAAAAGCTAGTATGTGGATTAAAAGAGGATCCAGCCAATCTACCGGTTCTAAAATGCTTGTGTTCTTCAGTCTATGATCTGCCAGAACGTGAACTGCCAACAACTTCAATGGAATTACTTTGCAGAATGGCATTGTGGACTTGTAGAATGTAGTAAACGGGAGACGCGTTGAATAATTGGTACGTAAACGGGAGACGCGTTGAAGGTTGACGTTGGAATTGCTGGTTGATGTTGGGATTTGCAGGTTGAGGCTAAATTTGCAGGTTGGCGTTGGATTTGCAGGTTGGCGCTGGATTTGCGGGTTGCCGTTGGGATGTGCAGGTTTACGTTGAATTTGCATGTTGACGTTGGATTGTTAGGTTGACGTTGGGATTTGCAGGTTGACGTTGAATTTTCAAGTTAACGTTGGATTTGCAGGTTGACGTTGGGATTTGCAGGTTGACGTTAGATTTTCAGGTTGACGTTGGGGATTTACAGGGTCTGGCAAATGAAAACGCACTTCAACAGCAAAAGACAAATTCAAAATTTGACCTTCATTTTGAAGAAGCAGGATGAACCCTTTTGAAATTCTCAGGCAAAAATCTCGGTCATCCTCATTGCAATTCCACTGGACTTTCCCAGGAGGCAAAGCTCTTATAATATGAACAACCTCAGTTGCCATGCAGCTGCAGGTACTGTGGACATGCTCAGTCATAAATCATTGGAAGCCTTTTATTTGGGGTCTCCAATTACCTTTAAAATGGCTCACAGAACTTAGAGATTATTTGAATTACCCCTAATCTATGCCATCTACCTTAATTGTACCCTAAGTTGGCCAGGAAATACTTGAAAAATATTACCTGATGTTGAATTTTAATTAAATTGAAAATTTAAGTTAAAATTTTATATTTAATAAATAACAAGTCCCATAATTGATTCGGGCAGTAATATTATTTCCATATTTTCGAGCATAACGAATTATGCTTCTTCTTTATGAAAGATTTCGAGGGGGAAAAAGATATGTTCAAAAATATAATGTAAATTTTAAAAGGCATTCAAGAATCTGTGGAAAATTTTTGTTACCAAAGCCTCGTTTGATTCAAAAATATCCAGCTGACGAATGCTAGGTTTTCCCGATGATTTTAGAACACATATGTTACGGTATCGTTCATGTCAATTGTATGAGACATTTAGGCATAAAAGATGTTTTTTATTCTTCTATTTCCAAAGTAAAGTAACAGTAGTTGTTCGTTTTAATTGTTTTATATTAATATGGTTGAAATAACTGCCGCTCGAATTATGTGTATTTTAATAAGTGAATATTTTGCCCATGACAAATCAAAATAAAATCGTGAGGTTCAGAAACCTTTACCTCAGTCAAATCGAAGGGGGTTTTCACAAATTACAGCCAAAGACGAACAGCGGATTAGAGGTTTATCATTTGCACTTGTCATTATTCGTACCCGTTACCTTAACCGGTATACCATACCAGACCCCTCGAGATTGGTCTCAACCTTAGACCTTATGCTCCCAGCAAAACACAATTTTACAACAAGCTTACAACTGCAACTTTGATTAAGAGGACAAAATACTTTATCATTGGATTCAATAGTTTCTGACCTATCCAGAGCCAAAAGTACTACTTAAGCTTTTACGTAAGAAAACAAGAGAGGAAAGGAAATAATAAATGAAAAGTAAAATCAAAAAGGTGGGAAAACGAGGATTTTGTTAGCCAGTGGAAAAATATGAAGACGAAGAACAAGCAAATAGTTGGACCTCCGCCAAGTCGTCTTCAGTGCTGAAAAAAAACAACAGCAAAAAAATAAAAACAAACAAAATCTAACCTTCCGCAAAAGTAAAACAAATGTCCAATGAAAGTGGCAAAGCCTTCCGTGTCTCCTAATTGCAAACCAAATGTTGAGTTTATACATTGTTTACTGGGTTGGTCTCATTATCCCCTATAATGTTTTACATTTGGGCAAGATTAAAGAAGAAAATATATATCAAGAGCTTTGTCAATGAACTCTTTCTGAAAATAATCTAGTAAATAATCCGGAATTTTATTATTTTGTGAATGACCCGAATAGTTATTTATTTTGTTGTATATAAATATGCTAGTTTCAATCTTATTATTTTAGTATTTCTACTGAAGACAATCGCTGTATATGTGATCGAAAAAACTGGACTTTTGTACCTTTTTTTTCACTATCCTAATAAATGGATTTATCCCCATTTGAAAGTTTGTTTTTGAGGACAACTTATGACACTTGGACAAATCCAAAAATGAAAAAAAAAATATTGAAGTTATGGTAATGAGAATGAATTAGGACTAGATGTTTTAAAGTTATTTTGGACTGGAAGTAGCAACTTCAATTACTATATTTTTTATTTTGAATATTGCAATAAGTTGCTGCGAAAGTATGCTGCTCGAAAGATGTGGTTATATCCCGCAAACTAGAGCTATAATGAGGTTGAGATGGCTAGGAGACGTTTGCCGGATGACACGTTGCCAAAGAATTTCCTTTTCAACCAACTATCTAGGGCCAAACAAAAAGCAGATTGGGCCAAACAAAAAAAACAGATTGTCCACAAATGAGCCGGGTAATAATAGATTTAAAAGAAATTGGAACTTTTTGGGAGGATGAAAAAATGGATCATCAAAAAAACAAAAATTGATGAAGTTATGCCAATAAGACTGAAGTTAGACTTTAGATATTTTACTTGCTATATTGGACTGGGAATAAAAGCTTCGATTACCTTACTCTAATTTTAGAATTCCAAAATACTGCAATTTTTAGATATTTAGCAAAATCCCTCAAAAACGACGTCTATAAAAATATTTTATATTAAAAAAAAAAAAAAGTAATTTCACTCGATACTAAATATGCTTTATCGAATGGCAGAACTCGTATTTCTATAGCTTATTTGGGTCTCGAATAATTATATTTTCCCAAAATGCACCATTTTTCCTTTTTTTTTTAAATACATAAAAATTGGAATAATCAGCTGTTGATATGCAAATTGGATTTGTCTTATCTAGAAGGCTAGATGAATTTCTTCAACAAACAGCTGCTCGTGAACAATAATCCCAAAAATCCAAATGCACTTTCAATTTTTATCACACTTTCCAGTCTCTTGTGAAACCTAGCACCTTCATGATTGCTGCAGCCACTTGATTAAGACGACAGCCCCCCCCCCCCGTCCCCCTCTAAAGATTGGAGAAAAAAATGTTTTGAGTATATGTTCAGTTCAAAACTTTCAAGGATTCAAGCCCGAGTTAACAGTTACTGAGGCAGAACAACCGTTTCTGCCACAATTGACCTAGCTAGGGAGAGAGCCTAGCCCCTCCCAATGGAAATTAGTTGAATCCTGGTCAAACCCTAAAACTGGTCACAAAAATTCCTAGTTAGATTTTAATATTAGATTGTGAGAAGAATTAATTAGAAAATTTTCAGAATTAAAGAGATTCAAACCCCCCCCCCCCCCCCCAGAGGGAGGGGGGTTTGAACCCCTCCCAAAATGTTTGTCTGACTCATAAAAACGTAAAAAATGGATATAAACAAATTTTGCAAGCGTTTTTAGCGTTTTTTTGTGTGTACACCCCCCCCCCCCCGAATTTTTTTTTGAGTAAAACCCCCTGCTAAAAAAATCCTGGGTACGGCCTTGCCCCTATTGACAAGATTAAAATTCAGCCAAAAATATATGAAAGGACGAGTGCTAGCTTCGAAATACAGGGTATACCGGGTATAATTCAACTGAGTCTTCTTTTTATATAGTCTACTTGTAGAATCAGTAGTAGTATCCTACACCAAATAGTACCAGAACTTGATAAGATGAAACTCGAGTTTGTCTCTGAAAAAAAAAGCAATGTAGCGTTACCCAGCCAAAATCAGAGTTAATTATAAAAACCAGATAAAAATGTTGCTCCCTTTTGCATGTACGATTTTTATTTTTTTTTTACTTTTAGTTTACATTAGGACAGATTTAATATCCGCCTCTGCCAGAAGAGCATGACAGGCATAGTTGTGTGTTTATTTTTATACCTAGTCCCTTCTCCATAAAATCCTAGTTTAGGATTTCTTCTATCTTAGAAAGTAGTTCAATAAGGTGAATGAAACTTTTGGGAATAAATCCAGAGCCAACAATATACACCAGGAAAGTATTGCCAAGCTACTATGTCTACCCTTTCTTATTTTTTCTAGCCTTTCCTTATTTCTGCCTTTTCTTCTGTCCTGTCTTATTTCTTTTTTTGCCCTTTCTTTTTTCTTATTTCTGCCCTTTCTAGCCTTTTCTTATTTCTGGGTTTATAAGATTGCATACATGACTAACCTGAATTTGTGAAAAAAAATGTTTACTTTAATTTTGAGTTTTCAATCTCTTTTTCACCGGCTTTTATTTTTGAAACTCCAATTCCTGTTATCCAATCAATATTTTTTTCTTAAACGAAAGAAATAATTTAATACTCTTATAACCTTATAAATTGGGACTGAGCAAAGGTATGAGGCTGTCCTTTAACTATTGTATCTGTATATTCCGGCCTGCACAAAGTGGGGTAGCACAATAGCCAGCTACTTGGCAGTTTTCATAACCTAGTCAACTTTGTCGGCCGATTGTGTCAAAAAATGCCACTGCTTCCACTATCCCCGTATTTTTCGGCATATATATATATATATATATATATATATATATATATATATATATATATATATATATATATATATATATATATATATATATATATATATATATATATATATATATATATATATATGTGTGTGTATTCGCTACCTTTGACTAACAATGAATAAAGACCGTGCATTCGGTTTTGAATTTGTCTATTAGTTAAACTATTTCTTCAAAAATCATTTCGGTATCACGGCACTTGGACAATTGCAACTCCCTTCGAATTTCTGAAGTAATTGAATGATGCCTCTGACGTTTCAATAATTCCAAAAGGGCCTCTTTTTGCTCACTAGAAATATCCTCCTTATATCGCTGACAAAAAGTAAGCAGGGCTTGGTGCCACAATACCGGCAACAGGCGTGTTTCTCGTTGAAATCTGAAATTTGATAAGAATTGTTATAGTTACACCAAAGATAACAAAAGAGAGATTATTTCCCCATAAAGTACTTACGTGTTATTCCAACCACACTCAAGTTCTTGATCACAGTAAAACCGGTTTCCCTGTCAGCATTCGGAGATAATTAGCTTAGCCTGAGTGAGATAAGCAACTACCATGCAGGTATATCTTAATTAAATATTTAATATATAGAGTTGGGTTAGGTTAGGATCGGTATTTGATATAATGCGTTCTGGGCGGCCTGCTTTCCATAATTCTGTGTTGTAGTTTCCGTAATTTTGTTACTAAAGGATTATATTTTCATCAGATTTTGGTGTATTTCATTATAATTAACCTAACTTCACTGCTTGAGTGTGGTCGGGATAACTTAAGTACCTCCTGTAATTGTATGGTTTAATTTTACTGGTTTACAGCTGAGACATTTTTTTCGTGAATCACAAGTTTCTTACTTCTGGAGAGATCACTAACTCCACCTTTTAGACACCTGACTGGTTTTGAAAGCTAACGTGCGAAATGATACAAAATGAGTATTAGATTTTTGAATAAATAGATCCAAGCTTGGATCTACAGTCAGCTGTTTGGAAGGTTCACACCCTTTGTCATATATTTTCAGTGAAAATCAAAATTTAAGTAAAGGGTTCAAAAAAAGGGTTCAAAATTTAAGTAAAGGGTAAAAAAAAGGGTTCAAAGTTTAAGTAAAAGAGGACCACAGGAAGCGGGTAAAATATGAATTAAAAAAAAACTAATTAAGATACTTAGAATGTTGATAATTAACTGAGGACACATGGAAGCGCGATTTTTGCTCGCTTCTTTTTTTTTGTCTTAAACGGGTCCACAGTTGCAATCCATATGTTTTCATTACTATAATTTTTTATATATTTTTTTTTTTATAATTTTTATAAAATTATGTTTAAAAAAATTATATTTTATAAAATAATTTTATAAAACGTAATTTTTTATAATTTTATAATTATAAATTTTTTATAGTTTTTATATATATATATTTTTTTTATAATTTTATGACATTTTTACTTGGAATTCAGGTTGCTTCTAAGGATGTTTTATCTTTTCTTTTCACGCTGTTTTTCTGTGTATCCTCAGTGATCATAGCACCTCTTGATGGGCCACAGTCAAAAGAACAAAGCTTGGCAACCTAATCCGATCAGTAAAGGTTTCGAAAGAATTTCAAATAAAAGTACTTGGGTAGATTAAAGGGGTTTTTCCGCCGTCCAAACAAAATACTGTTAGCTAGCAATTTTCCCATCAATCGTGTTTCCGCCGTCAAACTAAAAAATGTTAGCTAACATTGTTAGAGAATATGTTTAACAAATCAAATACTTATTGGAGAAAATTGTTGGAGAATTTATTTTTGTTAGTTAACAATTGTGTTTCCGCTGTCCAAACAAATATCTGTTAGTTAACATTGTTAGCAAGCAGTTGGACGACGGAAAATCTCCTTAATTGTAGATTATATGTAAAATTTATTTAAAAGCTATGCAAATATAGAGAGTGAAAAGGTATTCCATCTTCGAGTTTCTTTACAAATGCTCAAGAAAAAATTAAATCTTTTCAAATTAATTATTTTGGAAAGTAAACTTGAAAAGATTTTGTCCTCTGAATTTTAAATTCAACCTTCTAAAGCTTCTTTTTGTGCGGAAATAAGAATAAATTTGTTTCGGTTGAAGAGCTAATGATGTTTTATAAAAAGGCAAAGAGAGTGGTAATATCGAGAGAAACAGCGATGAAGAAATTTGCAACATTTTGGGACAAAATATTCAATATACGACAAAATATGGAATAATAAAAACATCAAGAATACACAAAGACCCACATGCTAAAATGAATCCTTAAAATTAGCCTAAAATACACTGTGTCTGCCCAGCCCCCATATCCTAGTCCATACTTCAAAAAAAAAAAAACACTTTCACATGCTGAATAATGGTCGGCATTGCGCAGGTACTGATCTCTTGATTCAATGCCTTCGGCCGGGAGTGCAATACGTGGTTGGGGGAAAATAATCCGACGCCCCCCCCCCCAGATTTCTCCAGGTGCCTATTTAGAGCTGGGTCAACTCTGGCTGAGCTTACAGAGTCACGCCACTGACCCCCGTCTCGGACCAAATAATTGGATACACTAGGATTCGAACCCTCGCCCTCTCGAACAAAGAATCAGCCACAGTATATAAATATTAGACAATATGATCGTCCCCTATCTCACCCATTATAAAAACCCGAACCGAGGTGCGAGAGGTCTAGAGAATGTAAGAAAATAAGCGACATTAGATCTTTTCACAGGTAGACAACTCAGATTTCTCTTGAACGCGAAACTTGGCTTCAGCGTAGGAACACTAAATTTTAATAAAACTAATTTTAAATTAATTTATTCCAATACATATATGAAAATTGGTAATTAGTAGTGCAATGTTATTATTAGATAATTTTAGGAATTACAAGTAGGTTTCGAAGTCTCGAGTTGGTTTCAAAGGCATTTTGAGAAAGTTTCTGTGAAAATACGAGTTCCAGGGTAATTGGACCGCTGATGGCAGATCAAATGAGAGGAGCTGTTTGTACGCACTAATGAAAGAGTATGTGGGAGGAGCTGTTTGTTCGCACCGAGAATGAAGAGCCGGAAATCATCTGCGGTAAACTTACTGCTAATTATCTTTATACAGTGAATCCAGCGCACCAATCCACTCGGCTAGGACGACATTTTGATGATATGTTTTTTGTCAAGCGCAGTTCATACTCTCTTAAGTTAGGTACTGAAATGACCATTAATGCTCATTAAAAGCTACTGATAAAAAAAGAAATTTTTTTTCCACTTCCAAACAAAATGACCTGCGACACCAAGACTGGAACCCACTGGAACACAGGGACTGGAGCGACACCAGGACTGGAACACCAGGGCTGGAACGACACAACGACTGGAACAACACCAGGACTAGAGCGACACCAGGACTAGAGCGACACCACGACTGGCACAACACCAGGACAGGACCGCCACCAGGACTGGAACACCAGGGCTGGAACGACACAACGACTGGAACAACACCAGGACTAGAGCGACACCAAGACTGGACAAACACCAGGACAGGACGACACCAGGACTGGAACGACACCAGGACTGGAACACCAGGGCTGGAACGAAACAACGACTGGAACAACACCTGGACTAGAGCGACACCAGGACTAGAGCGACACCAAGACTGGCAAAACACCAGGACAGCAACGGCACCAGGACTGGAACACCAGGGCTGGAAAGACACAACGACTGGAACAACACCAGGACTAGAGCGACACCAAGACTGGAATAACACCAGGACAGGAACGACACCAGGACTGGGGCAACACGAGGACAGGAACGACACCAGGACTGGAACACCAGGGCTGGAACGACACAAGGACTGGAACGACGCAAGGACTGGAACGACACCAAGACTGGAACACACGGACTGGAACGACACCAGGACTGGACCACCAGGGCTGGAACGACAAAAGGACTGGAACAACACCAGGACTGGAACGACACCAGGACTGGAACACACGGACTGGAGCGACACCAGGACTGGAACACCAGGGCTGGAACGACACAACGACTGGAACAACACCAGGACTAGAAAGACACCAAGACTGGAACTCACTGGAACACACGGACTTGAGCGACGACAGGACTGGAACACCAGGGCTGGAACGACACAACGACTGGAACAACACCAGGACTAGAGCGACACCAGGACTAGAGCAACACGAAGACTGGAACAACACCGGGACAGGAACGACACCAGGACTGGAACACCAGGGCTGGAACGACACAACGACTGGAACAACACCAGGACTAGAGCGACACCATGACTGGAACACACGGACTGGAACGACACCAGGACTGGAACACCAGGGCTGGAACGACACAACGACTGGAACAACACCAGGACTAGAGCGACACCAGGACTGGAACGACACCAGGACAGGAACACAAGGGCTGGACCGACACCAGGACTGGAACATCAGGGCTGGAACGACACAACGACTGGGACAAAACCAGGACTGGAACGACGCAAGGACTGGAACAACACCAGGACAGGAACGACACCAGGACTGGACCACACGGACTGGAACGACACCAGGACTGGAACACCAGGGCTGGAACGACACAAGGACTGGAACGACACCAGGACTGGAACGACACAACGACTGGAACAACACCAGGACTAGAGTGACACCAGGACTAGAGCAACACCAAGACTGGAACAACACCAGGACAGGAACGACACCAGGACTGGAACACCAGGGCTGGAACGACACCAGGACTGGAACACCAGGGCTGGAACGACACAAGGACTGGGACAAAACCAGGACTGGAACGACGCAAGGACTGGAACAACACCAGGACAGGAACGACACCAGGACTGGACCACACGGACTGGAACGACACCCGGACTGGAACACCAGGGCTGGAACGAGACAACGACTGGAACAACACCAGGACTAGAGCGACACCAAGACAGGAACGACACCAGGACCGGAACACCAGGGCTGGAACGACACAAAGACTGGAACAACACCAGGACTGGAACACACGGACTGGAGCAACACCAGGACTGGAACACCAGGTCTGGAACGACACAACGACTGGAACAAAACCAGGACTAGAGCGACACCAAGACTGGAACTCACTGGAACACACGGACTGGAACGACACCAGGACTGGAACACCAGGGCTGGAACGACACAACGACTGGAACAACACCAGGACTAGAGCGACACCACGACTGGAACAACACCAGGACAGGACGACACCAGGACTGGAGCACACGGACTGGAACACCAGGGCTGGAACGACACAAGGACTGGAACGACGCAAGGACTGGGACATTACCAGGACAGGAACGACACCAGTACTGGAACACACGGATTGGAACGACACCAGGACTGGAACGACACCAGGACTGGAACAACACCAGGACTGGAACACACGGACTGGAACGACACCAGGACTGGAACATCAGGGCTGGAACGACACAAGGACTGGAACAACACCAGGACTGGAACGACGCAAGGACTGGAACAACACCAGGACAGGAACGACACCAGGACTGGAACACACGGACTGGAACGACACCAGGACTGGAAAAACACCAGGACTGGAACAACACCAGGACTGGAACAACACCAGGACTGGAACGACACCAGGACTGGAACTGGAGCTCGGGATTTAAAGTCTAGAAATGCTTTAAAGCATTGAACTTTTTTTTATTTGTCTCTTTTATCTTTCCTTATCTTTCTCAATTTCGACTGCTTCAAAACGTTGTCTCAAAGAGTATGAATGACGAGCAAGGGTGAAAACTGGCGCTTGTTTCGGCCAAAAATAGCCAATGCCATGTAATGTTTTAGATACATTACTACATCAATTTTGCCAATAACGTTAATTACACTAATTTTGCCGTGCTATTACACTGAAAAAATACCTAAAAACACCAATTGCAAGATGGAATTGGTACTGTTTTGTCACCACTAGCGCAAGAAACCACTCCAGTAAGTTACTCCTACCCTTGGGATACCCATACCCATAAAAAAGAATAGTTTTTTTCTAAAAATTCTTTTGCTCTTTTTTTGTGTCACCGGGAAAAGCGTTTCTTTTAGTAGTGTTTCATACTGTCTTAAAAGTAGATTATTTCATGATTTCTAGCATGCAACTTGATTTTTAATATCCAAAGTAAAAATAAAACTGCAATTGAAAAGATAGTCATGACATAATATTTATTTTATTTTTGCTAATTGATAAATAAATATAAATCAAAACTTGATATAACTTAGATATAGGAAGTGAGATATGCTACACGATATATAAAGCATGATGAAGTCAAAAGGAATAACTTAATAGAGCTGTGCAATAGTATTTCGTTTATTTAAGATTACAGTTTTAAAAAATGGCATGCAATGTTGGTTCTCCTTCATCCACCTCTTAATTCGTGTAACAAGAATCATAAAATAGTACATCTTATAAAGCTCATGCAAAAACATGGAGATCATCTTTTGTTTCGTCTTAATTCATATCTGCGTTTCCTTTATTAGTGCCATTATAAACAAATGAAAGATGATTAAGAGCCCACCTCTTTCTTCCCTTCATAACCAATAACCATTCCAAAGAGAAATAGAAACGATGGTCGGCTTTAGTTCTAATCAGGGGCCTAATTTTCTATGTGGCAGGGAGTGGGGGGATGCAACTGACTCTTCAGACCTCGGTTTGCCACCCCTCAGACCCCAGTTTGCCCCACAGCTCATATTTAGTTTCTTCAAAAATCTTGTCAAAACTAAGAAAATTCAAGCATCAAGCATCCAAGCATCCACAGAAATGAGTTAGTTTTCTTTAGGATATCTTTACATTTGTGGTACTATATGGCTTATTTTTCAGCTTTGACTGTCGGTACCGCTTGATTTAGGGTGAATGGTTCCAACTTTGCCCCGTCCCCAGGATTCTGATAAAATTACGTCACTGGTCTAAATGGTGCTATTCACCTTGTCTATGGTATTAAGAAGGATATTGATTACGACAAAGCCTTTTCCTTCTTTCGAATCAATATCCATTTCAAACCTGTAAAATACATTGCTTTATTACTAAGATGAATCTAAGAGTTTGTGGTAGATTCTAAAAATTCTAAAAACTTTTGGCACATAAAAAGGATTGGCTTTTATGCTGATCAAAAATATATAAAATTTATTAAGTTAAATGTTACCCATCAAAAATCATAAGCCTGAGAATATTTGTCCGATTTTCGAAAAAGGGGGGAAACAACCCCAACAAGTCAAGCGATCTTAATAAAAGTCGCACCATCAGATTCAGCATACCTGAGGACCTTACTGTAGAAGTTTCAAGCTACTATCTATAAAAATGTGAAATTTTGTCTTTTTTTTTGCCAGAAGAAAGATTACGGAGGCGTGCTTATTTATTTTTTTTTTCCAAGGGGGATTGTATAAAATCAATGATCCTAGGAGTTTTTGAGAGAGATTCGTTCGAAGGAAAATGTGTCTATTGATTTTTCATCCCAGGGGTGATTGTATCTAACCTATGGCCAGGGCGAGGGTTCATTAGAACAGAAATCAACAGGTATAGTGCCCTATTTAAATGACCAAAAAGTTTAGTGGCAACTAACCCCCTTGTGCCCCCCTTTTCCTCAAAGACATCCGATCAAAATTTTGAGATGGTCATTCAGTTAGTTAAAATGTACAATAACTATGCCTTTGGGGATGACAACACCCCCAGTTGATTTTTTGTGGGGGGAGGAATAGTTTTTTTGGGGAGGAGTATTTTCCGTGGGGAGGAAAGTTTTCGGGGGAATTTTTTCAAGGAGAGTTTTACACTGTGGGGGGGAGGGTGAATTTTCAAGGCGTGATTCGAAAAAGTTGGAAATTAAACAAAAAAAAAACATAAATTTTTCGACTGAAAGTAATAAGCAACATTAAAACTTACAACAAAATGAAACTATTCAATATACGAAGGGGACTACCCTTGCAAACAATATGAGCCTGAGAAAATTAGCCCAATTTTCGAAAAAGTGAGGAAACACCCCGCATACCTCAAGTGATCTTAACAAAAATCACACCACCAGATTCAGAACATCAAAGAACACTACTGTAGAAGTTTCAAGCTCCTATATGCAATTAAATAAAAAAAAGAAGTTTTTTTTAACTGAAAGTAAGGAGCGATACTAAAACTTAAAATAAACAGAAATTATTCCGTATATGAAAGGGGCTGTCCTCTCCTCAACGCTTCGCTCTTTACGCTAAAGTTTTTATTAAAAAAAAAAATTAAATAAAGTTGTGAGACAGAGTCAAACTTTAGCGTAAGGAGCGAGGCGTTGAGGAGGGGACGGGGACAGCCCGTTTCATATACGGAATAGTTTCTGGTCGTTTTAAGTTTTAATGTCGCTGCTTAATTTAAATTGAAAAAACTTGTTTTTGTATTTGATTTCTGAACGTTTTTAAATTAGTGCAGCTTTGATTTTGGCTCAACGTACATGAATAATTAAAACGAAATTTGCATATTAATTTTACTTTTTTTTTTGGCTATATGGATTTCTCGAAATTTTGATCCGACGTAACTTACGAATTAATATACGTAACGAACTTCTATATTCGTAAATTTTTATTACGTATATTAGGGGAGTCGCCCCCTATTCAATACCTCGTTCTTTACGTTAAAGTTAAAATTTTATTCCAATTCTTTAAGAATGACCCCTTAATCATAAAGGCCATTGATTAGAATAAATAGCTCTGACGAAAGTACAAAAAAACTTTAGCGTAAAGAGCGAGGTAATGACTAGGGGGCGAACCCATTCATATACGTAATAATTTCTGTTCGTTTTAAGTTTTAATGTTGCTCCTTACTTTCAGTAGAATTTTTTTTTTTTATTTAATTTCTGATCTTTTTTTTTTAAGTAATGCTGGAAAATCCGGCACCACCTTCATAGCAATGTCACTTCTCCCATGAAAAATTTCTCCATGGAAAGATCCTCCCACATAACACCGGACCCATCCCCCCAACTACCAGAAAATCCCCACTAAATAGTTCTGTATACTTCCCAATAACCAATTCTATATGTAAACATTGGGCAAAGTTCATAACTTGCAGACCTTCCCCCGGGGACTGTGGATGATTAAGTCATCCTCAAAGACATAGTTACTGTGTTTTTCGACCATGCTGAACAAAATGGTTATCTTAAAATTTTGATCGAGTGACTTTGGGAAAAAATGAGCGTGGGAGGGGCCTAGTTGTCCTCTATTTTTTGGTCACTTAAAAAGAGCACTAGAACTTCTAATTTCCGTTCGAATGAGCCCTCCCGCGATTTTCTATGACCACTGGGTCGATACGATAACCCCTGGAAATAAAAAACACGCATCCGTGATCTTTCTCCTGGCAAAAAATACAAAATTCCACATTTTTGCATATATGAGCTTGAAACTTTTATAGTAGGGTTCTCTGATACGCTGAATCTGATGGTGTGATTCTATAAGTAAAGTTCTATGAGTTTTAGGGGGTCTTTCCCCCTTTTTTCGAAAATAAGGCAAATTTTCTCAGGCACATAACTTTTGATGAGTAAGACTAAACTTGATGAAACTCATATATTTGAAATCACCATAAAAATCTAATTCTTTTGATGCATCTATTGGTTTCAAAATTCTGTTTTTTTTAGTTTCGATTACTATTGAACCGGGTCGCTCCTTACTTACAGTTTGTTACAACGAACTGTTTAATTTTGCATTTTTTGCCAAAAGCAAGATCACGGATGCGTGTTTATTTTTTTTAGTCATTTTTTCCCAGGAGTGATCTTATCCAACCATTGTTTTTAGATGATCGGGAAAGGGTTCATCTGATTAGAGATAAAAAGTTCTAGTACCCTTTTAAGTGACCAAAAACGTTGGAGGGCAGCTAAAATAGCCATTTACGGAAGTAAAAAAATATATTTTTCGGAGGGGAGGGGTGTACGTGGGAGGAATTTTCCAAGGAGGGGTAGCAAGATTTTCTGGAATTATTTAAAAAACGATCAGAAATTAAATAAAAACAAAACCAAATAATGCTAAATGTTTTTGACTTCGTGTCCTTTATTAATGGAAAGAATTTTCAGCTTTTATGTTTTTCTATTTTCATTTATAAGAAAATATCAACTTCGTCTACTTTTAATGTTTTTCTTCTTTTGATACATGTTTTTGGTTTCGTGTCTTTTCTTTATGAGAAGAATTTCCAGCTTTTATATTTTCCATTTTCATTTATAAGAAAAATCTCAACCTAGTTTAATTTTAACGTTTTTCTTCTTTTGATACATGTTTTTGGTTTCATCTTTTCTTTATGAAAAAATTTTAAGCTTTTATATTTTTCCATTAGAATTTATAAGAAAAATCACAACTTCTGTCTACTTTAAACGTTTTTTCTCCTTTTATTTCATATTTTTGGCTTCCTGTCTTTTCTTTATGAAAAGAATTTTCACCTTTTATGTTTTTCAATTTTCATTAATAAGAAAAATCTTAAATTCCCTCTATTTTTAATGTTTTTTCTTCTTTTGATTCATGTCTGGCTTCCTGTCTTTTCTTTAAGAAAAGAATTTTCATCTTTTATATTTTTCCATTTTCATTAATTAGAAAAATCTCAAATTCTGTATACTTTTTCCGTTTTTCTCCTTTTGATTCATGTTTTCGGCTTCGTGTCTTTTCTCTATTAAAAGATTTTCAGCTTTTATGTTTTTCCGTTTTCATTTATAAGAAAAATCTTAAATTTTGTCTATTTTTAACATTTTCTCCTTTTGATTAATGTTTTTGGCTTCCTGTCTTTTCTCTATGAGAAGAATTTTCAGCTTTTACATTTTTCCATTTTCATGTAGAAGAAAAATCTCAAATTCGCCTACTTTTAAAGCTTTTCTCCTTTTGATTCATGTTTTTGGCTTCGTGTCTTTCCTTTATGAAAAGAATTTTCATTTATAAGAAAAATCTCAAATTCATCTTCTTTTAACGCTTTTCTCCTTTTGATTATGTCTTTTGTTTCGTTTCTTTTTTTTATGAGAAATAAGTATAATATATTTCTATAAGTAGCTAAGGAATTTCTATAAGTAACCCGATTCCAATCTTATGAGCACGTGTTTAGCTGCCTGTTAATAAAAGTTTTTTTTGGCAAATGCATAGAAAGGTCTCAGATTTTTTCTACTTTTCATGTTTTTTTATACTATTTCTTCTAAAAATATGCTCTTTTTTTTCCTACGAGACGTTTATACACTGTATTAAGTTTCTAGAAAAAACGCACTCACGATAAAAAATCAGAAAGTACGTTTTCTGCATGCCTGTTTTTTATCGTCATTTTCCATTTTTATGAAAAAGTATTAGATTCTGTCTAATTTCAACGTTTTTCCTCTTTTCACGCCTATTTTTTCAAAAATTAGAAGTTTTTTTTTCTCTATGAGAAATTAGTATTATAGATTACTAGAAGGGAACCACTGATTCGGACCGAATCCAGTTTGCACTGCACTGGGGACCACATTTAGAAACTCCAAATGGACTAAATCCAGTTCATAAGGAGAGGGCGATGTTGTAATAGCTTGGGGTTATATCTAAATATACTGAATAATACATTTCATAGTATAAATTTTACTCGTAGCTGAGCAAGTGAATAAAATATGAAACATTAAAATAATAAAGATAATAAAATGATCTTTTAAGCTTGTAAAATAATAAAATAAGCAATCTAGATAGCTGTTTCTTTGATCTCAAAGACCCAGATTCCCGATACGGTATGTTCTCGTCCATTACTAAGACTTGTTTTCATTCGTTGTCCTATTGTTGTTTTTTTTGGAACACTGAGGTGATCTCCCTAATAAGCGTGCGTATTTTAAGTCCTTTAATGCCTCTGACAAAACAAAAAGGAAAATGGCAGACTAGAAAGAAAGAAAACTATTTACACTTACACTATTTAGAAAACTAAGAGTGGTACACAGGTGGCACGCACCTGATTTCAAATTCTAATATATTTCACTGGTAATTTTAGCTTAAAATAAAGTCCTTCTCTAATATCTCATAATCTTACATATCTAATTAATCTTAGAAAATATCTTTTATCTGTTGTGTTTTATTTTCTCTATCCGTCATTTCGAATCATGTACTCTGTTATGGTTAAAATATGGTCCTCTTTTTCATGCTATCTTTTGAAAAAAGATATTGCTATCTTCTGAAAAAAGATATTACTATCTTTTGATTTTTTTGAAAAAAGTGATTTTTTCCTAAGGTACTGCGACAGAGTGGGTTTGAAGAAGCAGATGTTCGTTTTCGAGAGAAAAAGACGAACAAAGTTGACTTTGACCGTACTAGCACATGTTTTAGTGGCCTATCTTCCGTTTCTTTCTATTTATGCAAAAAGGTCTATTATTCTTTCTACTGTTATAGTTTTCTCCCTGTTTCGAAGTTATTTATTTTGGAAGATGCTTTTAAATATTGATTTACACAGGAGACATTGCTATAGATTTCTATTCATCATTCAGATATAGGAGAAGAAAACCGATTTTTTCCTCACTTGCATGTTTTTATTTCTGTTTTTTTTTAATCTTTTTTTTATTGCAATGTTTTACATTTAAATAGAAAGGGTTATGATCTGTCTTCCTTTATAATTTATTCTTGCTTTTTGATGCTTGCAAAAATCCTTTCTCAAGTTCACTAGGTAAAGAAAAGAGAGTCAGGGGTTTTAAATGGAGAATTCAAGTTCACTAGGTAAAGGAACTTTACCTAGGTAAAGTTCACTAGGAGAAATCAAGGTCACTAGGTAAAGAAAAGAGAGTCAGGAGTTTTAAATGGAGAATTCAAGTTCACTAGGTAAAGGAACTTTACCTAGGTAAAGTTCACTAGGAGAAATCAGGTTCACTAGGTAAAGAAAAGAGAGTCAGGCTTTCTTAATGGAGAATTCAAGTTCACTAGGTAAAGGAACTTTACCTAGGTAAAGTTCACTAGGAGAAATCAAGTTCACTAGGTAAAGAAAAGAGAGTCAGGAGTTTTTAATGGAGAATCTTATTTATTGGATGCAAGTGTACCTGAGCACAAAAAAGAAGAAAATAGGCCTAAGTAAACTTTTTTCTGGATATTGACCCCCCGTCCCCTTCCTGCGGAAATACACTCTGATACGATTCTAAAAAAATAACATATTCCTCTCCCGTTCCATGTAAAAGTTCTCCTTTACAACCGTGTACCTCTCCCCTACGGCAGACATTTCCGCATTGACAAACCTTACAGACTAGCTCTGTTATAATCCATTTAACTTCATTACAATCCATTTTAAAATTTTTTAATAAAGGTGCCGAAGATATAAAAACAGGGATAGAATTCACAGCCAACACAAACCCTAATACTATTTACCTTAAGATCCTTCCCCCAATAGAGAACCATTTATTGTTGCTTTTAATGCCCCCTTAATAAAAGAATATCTAGATAACTGATGTGATGACTTGTACAAGAAACTCATCATTCAAAGGAAGAAGGAGAAGAAAGCTGATTCATTCCTTGAGAAATGATAAACAGAAGCGTCAAGAACTCTATAGGGGAGGCTAAATTCTCCCAAATATTATTATCCATTTTATTATGTTATTCAAATATTATCCAAGTATAATTTTTCTTAACATTCGAAAATATGCATGCTTTTGTTTGCTGACGATATTGTTCTCATAGCACAATCGGCAAAAGACATGCAAACATAATTAAACATGGAGGAATATTTGGATATGAAAGGATAAGAATTAAATAAGAAGAAAACGGTAATTGTAGTTCTTAGGAAAGGCGGAATATTGAGGAAAGAAGATGAATTTAGATTTAAAGGTGATTTTATAGAGATTTTTTTTTTTGAGAGAAAAAGGTTTTATTAAAAAAAATACAACACATTAACAACAAAACCCGAAGTTTATTAAACTTGTATGGGTACACATCACCTTTTACAAAACCCTACATAAAAAATTATTACCAGCCAGCCTTAGACCCCCCCCCCAAAAAAAAATGACAAAAAATAATAAGAAGAAAATAAATAAATAAAAATAAACGAAATAAATTAATTTCTAATAATTTCACGACCTAATTGGATACCAAAGACACAAAACTAAAAATCATTCATTCTATTCTACCTCCTCGTCGCCCTCCCAAAAAAAAGTGTCACAATCACTTGAGAGAAAATTCGCCCAGCAAGGATTAAAACTCATATGTAGACAAACACTGTCCTTTTAATTTACTGCGAAATTCATTTAGCTCATCAATTGTTGAAATTACCTGCGTTAATGGTTCCCATACCCTAGGGCCAACATGTCTTACGGAAAAAACAGATCGCTTTGTAATAACCTGAGGTCGCCGAACTAGTGTTGATGTTCTAGTCGAGTAATTATGAAAATTAACACCACTTGTAAACATTTCCCTAAAACACTCAGGTAATAACGCGTGAGTATATTTAAACATAAAAAGAGCATTATAAAAACGGAATAATCCAGCCATCGGTAATGTATTTACTTGATTATATCTATGTCTAACAGACATATTATGATTATCTCCAGTTAAAACACGTAGGGCATTATTTTGTAAACTTCTAAGGGGACGAAGGTGCATTAAAAACGTGCTTGACCACACAAGACAACCATATAGAAGGTATGGGTGTACAAAAGAAAAATAAAGTAATCTCATAATGTCTTTCGGAAAAAAGTGCTTCAGTTTCCTCATCATCCCAACATTTCTGGCGACTTTGCCACTAACACATGAAATGTGCTCTTTGAAGTTAAGGCACTCATCAACAATCACCCCTAGATACTTTGTCAAAACTTCCCGAGGCAGAATATTTTCATCGAACTGTATTTTGTCAATCCAAGGGCAGTAGTTGCTAATTCTCCCATAAATCAAAAAATGGGATTTTGCATGGTTTAGTTGAAGTCTGTTAAACCTCATCAATTTCTCAATGTTTAACATGCCAGTCTGAAGATTCTGTATAAGCATTTCCCCGGTTTTTGCAGCAACAGTTAGATGCGTGTCATCAGCGAAATAAGGCAAAATAGATTTTGATGCTCCAGTATCACGACATTTTAAATCAAAAGTAAGTCCATTGATAGCATTTCGCAGGTCATCAATATATATAAGAAACAGTAGTGGCCCCAAAACAGACCCTTGAGGGACACCGAATTCAACACTTTTAACTTGCGATTTAATTTCACTAGCACTGACAAACTGCTTTCTATCCTGGAGAAAAGATTCCAATAGACGATAAAACATACCTTGAAAACCACACTTCCTCAGCTTCACCAGAAGAATTCCATGGTCCACTGCATCGAAGGCTTTCACAATGTCCAAAAAAAACAGATGCAACTTTCCACCCTTGATCCAGAGCATCGTTCACAAAAGTCGTGAGAAAAAGAAGAGCTTGATCTGTCGACATTGCTTTACGGAATCCAAACTGAGTTTTACTAAAATACTTTTTATTCTCCAGAAAATCAACCATCCTGCCACTAATCAATTTTTCAAAAACTCTCGATAAAACTGGCAGCAATGAAATAGGCCTATACTCAGTCGGCAAATTTTTTTCCCCGCCCTTAAAAAGCGGAACCACTCTAGCAATTTTCATGAAATCGGGAAAAACACCAACTTTTAGGCACATATTAAATAGAACACAAACCTGGTCGCATATTTCCGAGAAAACATACTTAAGTACACGCAATGAAAGGCAGTCAGCACCCGAAGCATTATTTCTCATGTTCCACAATGTGGTACGTAATTCACTAGCAGTTACTGGTTTCAGATATGCAGATACATCACTTTCCTCAGGTAAAAACTGGTGGTATGTTCCATCCTCAGAAAATTTTCTCGTTGAATTCGTTATCCGTTTACCAACAATAGAAAAATGGTCACACATATTATCTACAATCGAAGCATCAGTGTTGAAATTTTCAGGTAAAATTGAACTTTTGGAAGGGATGAGAACAGAGTGAATTACTCTCCACGTTTGCCTGGGATTACCTGCACTTTTTTTAAACTCATTTCGATAATAATTAATTCTCGCTTCTCGTAATAGGTTATTGAGTTCACAATTATATTTCTTGTATCTCACTTTCGCCTCAGGAGACACTACAGAATATTTATGTAGCAGTCTTCGATTTGATACGGCCTTAATCAGTCCTCTAGTAACCCAGGGTTTTCTAGGGGTAACATGAAACGCCGGCTTTTTAATAACTGTACAACTTTCTTTTAGTAATTTAGTTATTTCTGAATACCACAATGAAAACTTTTCATTCACTGGCAGATCACTACTTTCTAAAAAGTCAAATTGAGTGTTCTTTAATTTTCTTCTTAATATGTTAAGAGCCTCAGCATCCATTTTCAATGCAGAAATTTGTGGTGGTATATTCATAGCTGTAGGGACACCAAACTCTCTATTAACAACAAGTACACCAAAATGATCAGAAACATCCTTCAAAATAACATCAGCAAAATCATACTTCACATTAACAAATATATTATCCAGAAGTGATTCCTAGTGCAAAGTCACTCGACTACAGATATTAACTGTCGGTCTTAAACCGTAACCCAACATGGAATTTAAAAAATCACGAACTCTCAGGTTTACTTTTACTGAAAATAGAAGAAGATTAAAGTCTCCACAAACAAAGCATTGGCGATTTAAACCTGACAACTTATCCATTTGCCGCTCCAGCAAATCATTAAATTCCTGCACATTTACAGATGGAGGTCGATAAACAACCACCACAAAGAAAAATTTTCCTGACTTAAAAAGTTCAACAACCATTGATTCAAAAACCATCTCTTTATTCACACGTAAATCATTCCGTATTTTCATTTCAATATTCTTCCTGCAATATAAAGCCAATCCACCATGTAATCGCGATTCCCTATTCTGCGTCACACAGTCATAACTATCAATTTCAAGTAGACTAATTGTATGATTACGAAGCCACGTTTCATTCAATGCAAGCACATCCAACTCAGAAAACTTACATAGTTCGGTTAAAAAATTAAATGAACTAGAAAGACCTTGACAAATTAAAAACCTTGATTAAAAAAGAATTCATGTATTTAGGGGTTCAGTTTTTTTGGAATGGTAAGTATGGACAGGAGGTTAAGCAGAGAGTACAAAAGGGAAACATGTGCATGAATTTAATTTTAAAAAAGTGAGGTTGGAAAGATTAGGGATTCAGCAATGCATAAATATTTATTTAAGACTAAACACCTCCTGGTTATGTGAGCTGTGGAGTTTTAGAGAAAGTGAGCAGTTGGAGAGAATATAAAAGAATTATTTTAAGAGAATTTTCGGGGCCCATTAGTCGGCTCACAGTGTTGTACTGGAGGGAGACTTGGAATTAAGTAGGTTAAGAAAAGATAGGCTAATAAGAATAGTGAAGTTTCGGATAAAAATTTTAAGAAGTAAAAATAGGCTAGCGAAAGAAGCGTATTTTAGTTTGTTGGAGGATAAGATAGAGGTAGGGTGGCCGTAGGAAATTAAGAAAATTTTAGATGGAGCAGGATATTCGTATTTTTGGAATGAAGGTAAGGGATCGAATTCGGATACAATGGTTGATAAGGTAAAAGAAAGGTTACACGAGCAAGGAACACAGCAGTGGCAGGTTCGGAAGGAGGCCTCGGGATCTCTGAGTCTGTATAGTACGGTGAAAGAGACGTGGTGGGGGGGGGGAGAAGTTTATTTTAATATGGGGTTGAAAGGGGAAGAAATAAAATAGATTTTGAATTTAAGAGGAGGGTCGATTGATATTAGGGAAAGAGAGAGGAAATTTAGGGGTCATAGTGTAAACCCAGTCCCTTGTCCGATTTGTGGGGAAAATGATGAAGATATTTTTCATTTTTGGGGGAATTGTAAGGAATTGGCGGATCTGAGAAATGAGTGTTTTCCATTAGTGTTGACAGATAGAAGATGGGTGGAAGTGATTCTAGGATCACGAGTTAAAATGACATTAAATAATGTGGCTAAGTATGTGGATTGATACATCGTGATAGATGTATCTCTTCATGAATAATTTCGCGAAGATTTATATATAAGTACGTTTTTATTTTAAATTTATTTGTGATTTTTTGGTTTTGTTATGTTTATGTTCTGTTTTTTTCCAAAGGCCCAACGGCTCGTTTTGACAATAGACACATTAATACATACATACATTCTTCCTCCAATAGGGAATCATATGTTGTTGCTTTTAATTCCCCTCTTATAAAAAAGAATATCCAAATAACTGATGTGACTTGTATACGTAGCTTATCATTAAAAGAAGAAGAAGAATAAGAAAGCAAATTCTTACCTTAAGAAATGATAAACAGAAGCATCAATAACTCTGTAGGGGAGGGCATATTTCTTCTCAAAAAGAATACGCAGAAAGATTGAATTGGCTCCATTATAATCCATTTCGGCAATTTTCAACAAAGCTGCAGAAGAGTGTAAGACCGGGATGGAGTTCTTAGCCAGGACAGATCCAAAAATTATGGCTTCACGCAGCGTACAATTTCCAGACTAAAATTCAAATATTTAAATCTAAACAAAATTATTAAATTAAGTGTTACAATGTTTATATGTATACGCTACTCTTACATGTTTAAATTAAATGTTAACCTTTTAGTTTTGTTATGATTATTAATTCAACTATTATTATGTAATCTAATTTGATAATCATGTTGATCAATTAATTACCTGATCTTTAATTAAATTTTAGTTGATGAGATTCAATCCTAATTCAAATTAAACAGTTAAATGTTAAACACGACATGTTGAAAATATAACTAATTCCCAGTTTCCCAGTTGCTTTTCCTAACAGCCCCACAAATAACAATTCCAAAGAACAAAACAAAAACTAACACATTAGTGCTTCCTCTACTTACCATTACCTTATTACTATTTTCCCACTACTTTAGCCATAATTTACCAATTCTATAGCAATAGTTTACCATTCTCGTTATAATGGCTTCGAATATTTCAATCTAAGTTTAGCTGACTAAACTTCTTGTTCTTCCACAATTTTTTCAACTGGAAAAAAAAGCCTGGGCGTTGATTATTCTACATTTTACATCTTCACCGCATGCATCATCTTCATTAATAATACTACCAGACAAGGGCGGATCCAGGATTTTTTTTCGGGGGGGGGGGGGTACTAATTTTTGACTTTTTCGGGGGTTTTTTACTATTTTTTTTACTCAGTTTTCGACTAATTTTACTGATTTTTACCTTGTTTTACTAATTTTCGACTTATTTTCGACTCGGTAAAAAAATTTTTTTTTGGGGGGGGGAGGGGCTTCAAACCGGGTAACCCCCCCCCCCCTCCCCTGGATACGGCCTTGCTACCAGAGTATATGAATTTGTCCACCTGCAGTCTGTCGACAATTGGCCTGGGAAACATGCGCATCTTCCTTTCTTTGTTGAAACATTTCGGAGCCATGCTTAACTTCTATCATCATAGTGGCATCGTTAAGTTTGAAAAATATCTTCTACCCTTCCCAACTTTTTGAACTATACAAAACACTCAACACTATCACTGTTCCACTTTTTACGCCTTCACTAATAATATTACACAGTTTAATTATCTCGTTACCTAGCATCAGTCGTAACACTTTGAACATCAAATTAATTTTATTTTGGTAGATTTTATCTAGAACATTAATTAGACTGCGAATTCTTATCAGTTGACTTGGTCACTTTTAATATTTTTTCTGTTATTATTTATTTTTGATTTGATTTTTATTATTATTTTCCATATTATCAACTTAATATTCATTCCTTATTACCATTTAATACTATTTAATAAAATACCTACTATTTACTAATTTCTTAACTTCATCTTCTAACCCTGGTTTATTTACACTTACTCAATTCATCCCAAAACCCCTATATTAACTAAAATTATTAATATGCTTATTTTATACTAAATACTTAAAATATTCTTTTAAGAATATAACACTAATACATATATTCTTAACGCAGGAGAGTTTTACCTTCCCATCTAATTTTCCCTCATTGAAGAGTTAAATCCGCAAATTCCATAAAGATAATTAATATGCTCAGACAGGATAAACAAATCTATATGACTCCCAATTTAACGCTAATCCATCTAATAACGACACTTGCTACCTTAAGCACTGCAATATTATTAATGAATATAGCAGTATTACTTTAGCGTACCTATCTGGTATTATGGCTGCACGGATAGCTGCAACCTAGAAAAGAGTGAACTACGGATCTTATGTAAACGAAAGTTTAAAAAACTTTTTTCTAAGCTTGATTAAGCAATTTAAAACTATTGTTCAGATTCGTCAGAACTATAGGTTGTAATTTTGAAAACAAATGCTTGGCAATGTTGAATGAGCCTGAAACTCCTCCAACATGTTGCCAAATCGAAATCAAAAATGCACGATTGACATCATTTTCTTTGAAAATTGAAAACTTTAGGTTCCCAGTCCCATATCCAGCAAGGCTGTATCCAGGGTGGGATGGGATGGCGGGTCAGGTTGTTTAAACCCCCCCTCCACCGAAATGTTTAGCTGACTCGTAAAAACGTAACAAAAATGGATATAAACGAATTTTGTATGCGTTTTTTGAATTTTATTTTTGTAACCCCCCCCCCTTTTTTTAGTAAAACCCCCTCCGAAGAAAAAATCCTGGGTACGGCCTTGAGCAATAGTGATATATTGCTTTTTCTTTCCTTTTTTTTATCAGGGGTGTTATTATTAAATTAATGGCCGTAGAATATTTGAGGAGGATTCATTTGATCAGAAAAGAAAATATCTATAGACCTTTTTAACTAAGAAAGAAAATTGCTTAGTCTCCTGTCATTTATGGCAGAAAAATTAATTTTCACCAAAATGAGGCCAAAAAGCCAGGGAGGATACATTCTTAGCAATCTAACCAAATTTGATTGGTCGATTAGCCTTCAAGTGGAGGTTTACATGCCATCCCTCCCATCTCAATCTTTAAAACCATAGAAACCGAATTTTAGTGTGGATAGTACACTAATATCTCCTTATTTTCACAGGAACAACTACCTCTAATCAAAAGTCGTAAATACGAAACATAAGAAGCTAATGGGGAATTTTCGGAGGACACTACTTAAAATACAAAAAAGCGAATATTTAGCCTATATGAATAATAGGCATTTTCAAACAAATATGATGCAAATGCAAAAACAAAGCAACCAAAAACCAAGGAACAAAAAAAATACAATGAAAAAAGAGTTAAAAAATTTAACTCACTCAAAAACTCTTCGATAAAATAAGGCTAAAAAACATAAAAAACAAAAATAAATTACACTAAGCTCTATATGCACTACCTCATAAAGGTTCAATTAACTATTACTACTAATAACTCACTGCTAGACCAAGCCGTCGTAGTCCGAACCAGATCCTCACGCCCCTCCTCCGTCCCAATCCATTCAAAGATTCCCCTTTAGACCCTCTAAACGAGTTCTTTTTTTTTGAAATCATTCCTTATGATCTCCCCCCTCCCATTCGGGGACAACCTGTCCTTCGTTAAGCCTTAGATGAAGTACCAAGACGGGCGATCTTTGGCAATCTGTCATCCTCAATCCAGATGTGTCCAAGCCATTTCAGTCTTTCTGCCATTATAGCCATGGGTAGGAGGATAGAACCATATTTTCCAAACAGCTTACTGTTGAAATACGGTCAATCTAATGGGTACCCAATATAATCCGTACGCAATTCCTTTTAAAAAAAAGTAACAAGTCCTCCCCTGTCTGTCGAAGTACACACGTTTCAGAACCATCACTGTAACTGTCATAACGATATTCAGTAAAGAGTCATGACTGTAACTTTCAATATTCTAGTCTTGGTTCGCAGAATTATCTTCCTATTTTTTTAAAAAATTTTCAACTGTGAAAAAAAAACACCCCAAACCTTGACTAATCTACTTTTAATACCTTCACTACATTCAGCCTCTTTATTAATAATACTACTCAGCATCACCAGTTCACCCTCATTTATTCCCAGTATAAGCGGCTTACTCTTCTTAACATTAACTTTCAAACTATCTTACCCCTTGAACTCTCAAAGCCTCCAATTGAAAAACTGAGAATATAGTTTGTTAAGCCGCTTCAAGTACCTATTTATACAAAATACCATTTACCTCGCACAACGGAATTAAGATTCCTTTGAAAAACGCCCCTGGTTTAAATAAAGCCTTCTTTAAAGCCTTATACAGATGTTGGTTGAGTTTTTTGTATTCAGAAATATCATCCCTGACACGTGGAAGAAGAACTAAATTGTAGAAACGCTGCGCCATCTTTTCCTTCAGGTTAGAGGAGAATATTTTCGTTGCTTCATACATTGCGGCAGCACTCCACGAGCTTGGATCTGGAAAATGGATAAACGACAACAATAAGCAGAAACAACAGACTTAATAAATAGATCAAGGATTACGCTCTAAAACTCTTTACAAACGAGGCTTTTTGGGCCCACCCAGTGCATCTTCACGAACAACAACAAAAATTTCATTACCGAACACTAAACCTGACAAATCAAGGTAAATTCAGTATAGATTAGGCTTCAATTTGGTATAAGGTTCTAGGTGTCCCTTTCCCGGAATATTCCCCCTGGTGAAAAATTCCCTTCGAAAACCTCCCTCGGACAATTCTCCCATAATGTTCTCTCCATTTGCAAAATTGTGCATCCGAAGAAAAGGAAATAAAAAGAATTTTGTATATGAATCCAGGGTAGTTTCTCCCATAGAATTTTTCTTCAATAAAATTCTCCTTGTGAAAATCCCTCCTCTCCTGCGCAGAAAACTCCCCCGTGAGAAATGTCCGCATCTTTCCCCAAAAAACAAATACTATGTGTAAACAATTGACAAATTGCAAAACCTACAGCCCTTTCCCTAGGGGCTATAGAGGGTCATGTCATACACAGAGGCATATTTTTTGGACCCGATTTTTCAATTATGCTGAACCATATGGCTATCTAAAAATTGTAACCGTATGTCTTTGGAGAAGAAAGGGGCGAGGGAGGGGGCTAGTTGCCCTCCAATCGGATTGGTCACTTTAAAGGGCAATGAAACTTTTAAATTTTTGTTCGATTGAGTCCTCTCCCAATCCTCTAGGTTCTTGGTTCCACACGACCATCCCTGAAAAAAAAAGAAAAAAAAAAGATAAACAGCAAAAAACTCTTTTTGGTGAAAATATAAAATTCAAAATTTTTGTAGATGAGAGCTTGAACTCTTCACAATAGGGTTCTCTGATCGTTTTGTACTTAGAGAGCGGGGCAGATACTTCAAAGTGTGCATCTTAATTCCAAAATATCAAAACTCTCATTGAGTGTTCAGACAAATACACAACTGGTTCTAAGGAAGGTGGAAGGAATAAATATTTAATCCGTCTTGATTTCCAGGAATATTACTGGTCTACACCATTATTTTGAAAACAAAGAGTAAAATTAAACCTCAAAAGGAGCAGAATCTATCCCATAGATTTTATTCCCAAATGGATTCTTTGATCTTTTTGTGGTTATAGAGCGGGGCAGATGCTTCAAAGTGTGCATATTAATGCCAAAACATCCTAACTTTCATTGAACCTTAAGATAAATACATAATTACTTCTAAGGAGTGGGGAATTAATATATAATCCCTCTTAATTTCTGGGAATATTTCTGTCTACGTTGTGATTATGAAAGTAAAGAGTAACATAAAATCCCAAAACAAACATAATTTATTCCTTATAATCTTTACACGAGAGCTTGAAACCTCTATAGTTGGGTTCTTTTATCGTTTTGTAGTTGGGGAGGAGGCAGATGCATTAAAGGGTGCATTTTAATGCCAAAATATCCTAACTCTAATTCAACATTCAAAATTTTTTTCCCTATTAGAAAGGGAGCTGCCCCCTTCTCATCCCTAACCTTCTCTTCGTGGTCGTCGAAACTTCGGAGGAACCTCATTCAATCAGGAATTTAGAGTTCTAGTCTCTTTTAAAAGTTGAATGTGATAGGAAACCTACCAGTTCCTGTCCAAGAACCTTTTTTTATATCTGCTTCTTTCGTTCCCTCTTGGGACATCCAATCAACATTTCGAGTAGCAGCTCAATTTTGCACATGGGAAAATTTTCAATGGGGGGGGGGGAGGGGAGGAGGCAAATTATCCGGGGGACAATTCTGGCTCCCAATGTTCCAGGAGAAAACTTTCTGGAAGGAAAATTAAATACGGGAAAAGCAGCAATATTTACAATTTTCCGGAATAATTGAATGGCAATAAAAAATTTGTCGCTGCATAAACGGTTTTTGGTATCGAAAATAATGCCAATTCTTCATTACAGAGCAGAGATTTAGGGACATGAAAAAGTTGTAAAGAACGGCTCATTCCCAATTTTGATTCGTGACCTAGGTATATAGCCGCTTACTTGTTTGGGCTGAGAGTGGTTCAGATACCGAGTGACAGGTTGCTTAAGGCAGATTATGAAGCATTACTTTCGTAGGGGAAAAAGATCATGACAATTTAAAATAAAAGATATTTTATATCGAATGCGGTTTCCGTTTGTTTGAAAAGAAGGTAGAGAAAAATCAATACAGGCTACATTTAAATTTGGGAAATGGGACTAAGGTCATGCTAGAAAATTAAATGATCCAGAAATGGAGTGATAAGGAACACGGAAACGTTAAAATTGTATATGGATGTTAAGGTACTTTACGGGTAAGAGTTCTAACTTAAGCAGAATTTACCGGCTAGATAGTTCACTTATTGGATACAGCACAGGGCTAATTGCCTTTCAAATAGAGCAGATGTTAAATGTCTGCAAAAGAAAGAAGTTGTAAAGAAGACAGTTATACTTGCCCGCTTTGCAAAGATCAGAGAAATGAGTTGGTGAATTGCTTGAGCCGGTACCAGAGGCTTCCTAAACAAGGAGGGTATATTTGGAAAAATGAATTGATAATTCAAGATGTCTTAAAAGTGTCTCCCACAATCTATTTGTAGAATAGCGAGGTATACTGAGAATGTTTCTATTAAAAGAAAATTTTACTTTATTGATTAAATGATATTTCCTTAATGTTAACCATTTATACGTTCTCTGTGTGATGGGAATTCGGAAGAAACTGGTCGCTGATGTACGTTTATGTGGTTTCTGCTTTTTTGTGTAAAATGCCGTTTTTGGCTTTAAATACACTTTATATCATCATATTTATAGTGGATTGATGCTCTGCTCTGCAATACGGAGCCCATAGTTCTACTCCAGGTCGCAAGTTTGGGCGACCTGGGTCGCAAGTTGAGTATAAAATGTAAACTATAGAATAGAAATACATATATTTTTGTATAAACTATAATTAGGCAATAAAACAATATATTTTTAACAACACACTTTATATCTTATAGTTACAAAAAAAACCTGAAAATACTCTTCCACGCTTTTCAAACAACCTTAAAAAACAAATTAAAACTCGTGATTAGACACTGTTTCCTTAGTATCTAAATTCTTCAAATCTTTCTATTCCAATCGTTCTGTTATTACTTTTACACCCTAATTTTATTTCTCGATAAATAAAACTTTCTAATTTCGTAATGTAAGAAAGCAATAATAAAAAAAAAAATAGATGGTGCGTTAGTAGTTCTATGTATTTAGAGTAGCGGTATAATTTTTGTTAGTTTCAGAATATAAAGGCATTTAAAATAGGGCTGGTACCTTTATAGTTCTAAATTTAGTAATATAGTAAATTTTACTATAACAAGTGGCTATGTAAAATAGAAAATACTCAGTGGTCCTGTATCTTTCTGCATTTGGTGGCCCAGTATCTCTCTGCATTTGATGGCCCAGTATCTCTCTGCATTTGGTGGTCCAGTATCTCTCTGCATTTGGTGGTCCAGCATCTCTCTGCATTCGGTGGTCCAGTATCTCTCTGCTTTTCGGTGGTCCACTTGAGACAGTTACCTGTTAGCATTCACAGTTACCTGTTAGCATTCACAGTTACCTGTTAGCATTCACACAGTGAAGGTCTCCGGGTGCGAAATGAATTTGGATTAGCTACGTCACTTGCCCAAAGGACGCTGCTTGGATAAACAATTTGGATAATAAGTTTTGACTGATTGCGATTGCTGAAAGTGGGCCCTAAGTAATATCTGGATATTACAAATTACGGGCCCTTGCGAATAAGTTTCCTTTCATGATTTTTTAAGGATTTTCGGAATTGTGCGGCACTATTGTTGAAAAAATAAGAGATGGCTACATTACTAACAAAAGAGCATTTTGACCGGCGAATGAATGATTTAACTGCTACGATTTCGATGCTACAACAAGAAAATAAGGTGTTGAAGACAGAAAATAAGCTGTTAAAATTGGAACTGATGAAATGGTCTGCACTTCGAGTAGATTTACATACACGGAGAAACAATATTCTCCTTCACGGGATCGATACGCCAAATGAATCTGAAAATCTTCGTGATACAGTAAAAAATTTCTTCGGAAAAAAACTCGGGATTGCAGATCCTGATCAAATAGGTATCAGTGTTGCGCATAGGGTCAAAAAATTCAATGCGTCTGATGATGGTGTTGGCCCTAGTCTGCGGAGCGGTAGGAAAAATACAGTTGAGCCTATTTTCGTGCAGCTCAAGAATTATGATCGCTCATTGATTCTTAAAGAATGTGGTAAACTAAAGAAAACGGGCTACAGCGTGTCAACTGACTTACCTACTGAATTAAGAAAGCGAAGAAAGGAATTATTGGCTCTCGGATACAAGCTAAAAAATGCAAAGGGAGCAGAGAAGGTCAGTGAGACTCGTGTGGTCCAGCGTAACGTAAAACTCTGGCTGGAGACAAAAAAGTCAAAAAGCTCAGAGCAGTGGGTTAAATACGATGATGACTGTTTTGATCCGCTAAAACTGTTTGCCAAAAATGACCCAGAGGAGGTTGTTTCCGACCAGTAGTTTTGTCATTTTTTTTTCTCCGATATTTAATTTTTATGTATGTGATATCGTGAGAAGTTTTTTGAATTATTGTTGAAGCCGCACAGTAATTATGTTTTAAATTGTATGGCAGAGAAGGATGTAAGCGAAAATTTTGTTTTCCTCTTTTTTTGTTTCATCTTTGATCAATTTTCTTCTCTTTTTTCATGTTCTCAAAATTCAAGGTATCTAGTTTATTTTTGTTTCCTTTCAGTGTTCCATAAAGAAGTTCAATCGGGTATGTTCATTGTTTTTGACTCCTCGCTCTTCTGGAATTTTCACGGCGGACCGATAATTGCAGTAGGTAAGTGATGACTCTTCCTTCAGCTTCATCCCCGAGAGGTATCAAAGATTTTGATATAGATAGATTAAAGAATTTAGAAGAGTCTTATTTAAATCTCAAGCTTATTTTTGATCAAGAAATTGGTCAAGAAAATGATTTCCATTTGTTTGATGATAAAAATTTTCCTAGAAGTAAATATGTAATTTCTAATTTAATTACTGGGAGGTCTTCCAATTCTCGGCTTTCGGTATTTCATTTGAATTGCCAAGGACTGTATTCCTCATTTTCTGATCTAGAGTCGACATGTCGGGAGCTTAGACCAGATTGTATAGGTCTATGTGAAACATTTATTACACAACAAACCGAAAGTCTTTTGGATATTCCAGGTTACACTAGTCATTTTCTCCACAGAAAACAGATGAAAAGGGGTGGTATAGCAATTTATATCCGCGACACACACACGGTTCGAACTAGGCAAGACCTTACACGAAATATAGAAAGAATTTTCGAGCCGTTGTTCCTAGAAGTATGGCTGTCCCCAAATAAAAAAAGTTATTGTGGGTGAAATTTATCATTTTCCGTCAGGGTCAACGTCTCAGTTAATGGAACATATGGCTCAAGTTCTGGAGCTAGCACAGTGTCAAAAAAATGAGTTTATTCTCATGGGAGCTTTTAGTATTAACCTCAGTATTCCGCTAACGGCCGAAGCAGCAGATTTTCTAAATAATATGGCAGGCTCAGGCCTATATCCTGCTGTTACGATTCAGACACGGATTACTGAGAGTACGCATTCACTTATCGACAACATATTCAGCTCCTTGCTCCCAGAGTCGGAGGCAGTCCTCGTCAGCGACACACCAGACCACTTCCCCATTCATGCAACACTCGCCCTTTCAGAACCAGCTAAGATAAGGTCACGAATCAACCCTATGTTACCGATTATATGTTTAACAGAGGAAAACTTGAAGAATTTAAAATAGGAAATAGAGCGATTAAACTGGGATAACGTAATGGAGATTCAAGATGTAAACGAAGCATTTGGGTCATTTCATTCGAAGTTCTTGGATGTATACAGTAGGTGTTGCGTGACAAACCCGAGAACTAATAAACGACAACAAGACTAGCCAATTAGCCCCTGGACGACGGATGGTCTTCTGGCCTGTGTGAATAAGAAAAACAAACTTTGGGGAGAGTATAGACGCTTTCTGAGCTTAGCACGGCTAGAGAAGTATGAGCAATACAGGAAAGTCCTTCGGACTGTGTTACAAAGAGCAAAGCGTGGCTGCCTGCAGCAAAAGCTGACGGAAAGCGGAAAGGATGGTCGAAAAGTTTGGCAAATTATCAAATCAGTTCTATGGGCAGCCCGTACACCTTCCACATTACCAGCGAAATTGGTCGTGAATGATATAGAAATTACCAAACCTACACAGGTTTCTGCATTGCTAAATACATTTTTTGCAAAAATCGGCCATACTACAGCAAATTCCGTCGAGACGCCATCTAAATCATACAAGGAATACATTGGCCCGAAGTGTATGAAATCAATGGCAGTGAGTCCTGTAACACCAGGTGACCTCGAATTACTCGTAAAAAATTTGAAGGGCTCTTCTGCTTCAGGTTTCGACCTGGTCCACACAAAGGCAATGAAAGCAATTGTGACGACCATTGCTGAGCCGCTAACTTACCTTGTAAATCTTTCATTAGATAAAGGGGTCTTTCCTGAAATGTTAAAAAAGGCAAAGATAATACCTCTTCACAAAGGTGGAAGTCATACAGACACAGAAAATTATAGACCAATCTCAATCTTATCAGTTTTCTCGAAAGTCTTTGAAACGCTAATGAAAAACCAGCTTTACCAATATTTAGAGGCCAAAGGCTTTTTTAACAGCCGCCAATTCGGGTTTAGGGCTGGCCATTCAACCGAAGACGCCCTTACTTCACTAAGTTTATTCGTAAACCGAATCCTAGATTCGGGTGCTTTACCTGCAGCAGTGCTTCTAGATATTAAGAAAGCGTTTGATAGCATGCGCCACGAAATATTACTAGGAAAGCTGGATCATATTGGAGTTCGTGGCCAAGTTCTAGATTGGTTTAAGTCTTACCTGGAAAATCGTCGAATGTACACAGGAAATGACCATACAAATGATGTTGTAGTTAACTGCGGGGTGCCACAGGGCTCTAAATTGGGACCGGTATTGTTTCTTGTTCACGTAAATGATCTTCAGCAAGTACTGACCCCTGCAAGTCGTAGCCCTTATTGCTGCAAACTATGTCACCCACAAACGACGCCGGGGTCTATAGTAGAAGCCGAGGACGAACTATCGGCATTTGCGGATGATTCACTTATGGCAAGCTCAGAATGGAACATCCAGTCTCTCAAAACGAAGCTACAAGACATTCTTGAAGAAACATATTTGTGGATGGACGCAAATCGTCTAGTCATCAACATTGACAAATCGAGTGTTTTATTTTTTTCACGTATAGATTCGCTGGCTCCTGATGTGACTAGTATTGAAACCTCTCGTGGACTTATCAAGAGACCAGAAAAAGGACACGTTCGTTACCTAGGGATTTTTATCGACGAAAACCTCTCGTTCAGACACCAAATAGCAAGTGTCGAGACGAAGCTTTCAAGGAACCTTGGAATCTTGAGAAAAGTCAGTCACCATTTCCCTAAAAAAAAATACTAATCCTGATTTACAATGCAGTTATTAAGCCTCACATTCAACATTGTTCTACAGTTTGGCAATCTAATTTCAAGACACATTTACAGAGACTAAACTCACTTCAGGACAAAGCACTTCAAATTTTAGGCCCAGCACCGAACAGACTATCGATGGCATCACTTTACAGACTATCTTGCACCGTTTTTTGTTTTAAATATTTTTCAGGAACACTCCCATCACCATTTAAAGGCTTATTCACACTAACATCACAAATCCATAGTTTAAATATACGATCTTCCTCAGACATTTATATACCCCCAACAACGACAGCTAGGTCGGAATGTTCTCCTAGAATTGCGTGTGCTAGAGGGTGGAATGCACTTCCGCAAGAGCTGAAGTCATATAGGTCTCTCGGCTCCTTTAAAAAGAATGTGAAAAAAATATCTAAAAGATTAAAAATTTATTTACTAGATTTATTTCATTATTATTATTTTTAGAATTTTTTGATATTATTATTATTTATTATATTTTAGTTTGATACTTCAAGGAGTGTGAGCGGAGGAGAAGTTGTGTTACATTTATTCTTATTTGATGGCGGTTCGGGGTGGAAATTGGAGAGGACAGGAGGCCACGCTGTATTTAGAGTGTACAATTATTACGGGCCCAAACGTGCATCAATGCACAAGGAACTGAGTTAAGTGTATATTTATATTTTTTTTGAATTAAAACCCATATTGAACTTGAACTTGGTAGGGGTTAATTATACAAGTACCGTATTTCCATGTTCCGGGAAAATATCATTGACATATTTTCAACATTATTTCGAAGCAACAAAGATCCGTCAAGTGTGATACCTAGATATTTGACAAATGGCTTCTTTTAAACCTGTCCAGTTTCAATCGAGTAGCCCACGGATAATAAGTAGCTGTTCTGATTGGAATGGACAAGGAGCGTGCGTAGCTATGTTGGCTTCAGGTGGCTTTGTGCTGCGGTAAGTTGTTGTTAGTAGTAGTAGTAACTTTAACAGGGCGAACTAGAAATTTGTTTCTAAACAGTAAAGAAACTATCTAGCGAGCACTTACTAAACATGTTTATATACATTTCAAGAACACAAATTACATCGTCGCCCCAGGAGTGGTGGTATCATTTTTAATATCTATTACATATCCAAAATGACAAATGAACAGCAAAAGAAAAAGGCATGAACAAGAAACAGCAAAAATCATATTGAATTACAGAGAAAAACGTTGCGCAAAGAAATCTGCTGTTAGGTGACAATGCAAAATTACAATGCAATGAAGGAACATGTTAGTTTAGCGTGCGTCTTTCTTTGCAAATTAAAAAGGAAGGAAAAATTGAATTTAAGTCAGTATTACTAAATCCAATTGAAATTGTTAATTTTTAACCCTAAAATCAGAAATATGCTATTTTAGCGTCTGCACAGATACACATGAAAAGCAGAATGGTTCCACACATAAATTTCCTAAATTTATGGAATGAAGTTATCTTGGTATCTGTAAAGGATAAACAAGAAAGAAGAATTGAATTCATATCAGAAAAATATTATGTGAGTTATGTCACATTTATATGTATTGAAAGAGCAAAATTTACATCATTTTGCCACCACGGTTGGTTGTGTCGTTTTTAGAATCTACGACGCATGCAAAATTACAAAAGATGACAAATGACTCTGAACAGCTAAAGAAAAAGGCATGAAACAAGAAACGGCGAAAATCACATTAAATTGCAAAAGAAAATATTGCACAACAAAATTCGCGGTTTGAAAGCAAAACAAAATTATACGGAACGAAGAAACGTGTTAGTTTAACATGTGTGAGTACGTGAACGTCAAAAAGGAACGAGGAATTGGTTTTAGTATCTATGACATGTTTAAAATTACGTAAGATGACAGAAGACCCTGAACAGCTAAAAGAAAAGCATGGAGCAAAAAAAAAACCCAAAACACAGAAAAAAGACCGCAAAAGACTATAAAACACAAAAAAAACTTCCAAAGTAGCAAGTGGTGCTTCAAACTAAATGCATTTAGGTGTAAGGAAATGTCAATCAATAAATTAACTGATTCAAATAGCGAATAATATACTCTATAAAGGAATTACTGTATTTATCCGTTACTGAAATTTCCTTCAAGTACTAAAGGAAGAAGCGAAAATAGTTTTTGGAGCATTAGTAGAGGTACGTGTAGTTCCTGAAATTTCCTTCCTGAAAAAATCCGTTACTGAAATTTCCTTCAAGTACTAAAGGAGGAAGCGAAAATAGTTTTTGGAGCATTAGTAGAGGCACGTGTAGTTACATTGATGTAGATTAGCAACTTCTAATAAAGCAAAGACAGCTTTATTTTTCATTTGAAAAAAAAAATTAAAACCTATGATTTAGAGACCTAGTTGAAAACAGCCTACCTGTAATGTAGAGTATTTGTTCCCAATTTCGTAAATTTGGCAGAATTTTAAATGCTTTTGGCAGTTTTCCACTTCTGTACCTCTGAAGCACGATTTTCACCTGCTCGTACATTTTGACTACTCGTTCATCGATATCCTTTAAATAAAATGATATATCATTAAATAAAAACCACTTCCCTATTATAAGCGAAGCGAGAGAGGGAGAGACAGGGAGAAAGAGAGAGAGCACACCCATGGTTCAATTTTTAAGGCAGATTATGGTAGGTGACGTTACGGAAAGCGCGACAGTTAAATGAACCAAATAGTTTTAAAAAAAATTCCGCGTGGCCAGGAATCCTAAAACAAGAGCACTAACTACAAAATTAAAATAAACCAGCAAAAACTGAAAAAAAATTATAAAGCACTTTAGTTGCAAGAAAATTTGTTAAAGTTTTACCAATTTGATTTACTTTTCTTGAACTAACATGACTTATAAAAAGTGTTGTAGGAATAATAATGTTTACGTGTCTTTTTTTATCAAGCATGAGAATAAACATTATTTTGTTTAACAGATATTCTGCTGAAAGAGCAGCTTCAATAATTTTCTATCCTATATTCATTTTATGGAACCAGAAATTCAGCCTCGGATACATCATCTCAAACCCCATATCGACCTCGGACCACCCAAGGACAATCCCCTCTGAACATCGTTGACCAAGGTGGCACCAATGTGGCCACCTGGAACGTCCTGACGCTGACCCACCCCGGTTCGAAGCTTCTTATAGCAAAAGAACTAAAACCATATAAAGTCACAATAGCTGGAATCACCGAAACACACCTCCCTGGATATGGTGAAGAGGACATAGGTGAAGGACGCACATTGCTGTGGTCTGGCGGTAGCCAAAGAAGAGGAGGCGTTGCCCTAGTACTGAACAGTGCTGCACGTAGGGCCCTCCTGTCATTCAAACCAGTATCACCTAGACTCCTGACCGCAAGACTGGATGGGAAGCACGGAAAAATAACTTTAATTACGTGCTGTGCCCCCACAAAAGACGGTGATGAAAAAGACAAAGACGATTTCAATAACCTGCTTAGTTCTGAACTATCTTCTGTATCTCTCCATGACTACCTCCTCCTCCTAGGAGACATGAATGCAAGTGTTTCAAACAAATCAGGCCTGTGGGATCTCGCTGTTGGACCTGTTACAGTGGATAGCCTAAACGATAATGGAGAGAGGCTGCTGAATTGTGGTCTGGCCCACAATCTAACGATTGCGAACACATGGTTCCAAAGACCAAATATAGCCAAGTACACCTGGTATAGCAATGATGGATCAACAAAGAAGATGCTCGACTACATCATCGTACGTCGACGATGGCTGTTGTCTGTCCAGAATTGCCGCACCTACCATGGCGCCGAGCTCGGGAACACCGACCACCGGCTGGTAGCAGCCAAAATTAAGCTCCGTCTCAAAGCTATGAAGAACAGCCAGTCTTCTCGGAAAATTGATGCCAGTCGCATCCAACAGGACCCCGCTCTGGCTGAGCGGTACCATGTGGAGTTATCCAACAGATTTGAGGTCCTCGGCCAATGTGATAATAGTGAAGTTGCATGGAAGTCCTTCAAAGAGAATACTCTTGCGGCAGCAACTGACGTTGTTAGAATGAGGCAACGGAAGAAAAAGGACTGGATCAGTAATCACTCCCTTGCCATCATAGAGCTCAGGCGAGAAGCACGTCTTGGCGGGGACATGGCTACATACAGACTGCTAAACAAAGAGCGCAATTCCATGTTGCATAAAGACCGCAAGGCTTTTATTGACAGCAAGGCATCCGAACTGCAAGAGGCCACCAAGAAAAAGGACAGCAGAGCCACCTACAAGATTCTTCGTGAGCTGTCAGGTCAGCACACTCAAACTACGCCATACCTTCGAAGCGCTAGCGGTGAGAATATCTACGACCAATCAAAATGCCTCCGCCAGTGGGAGGACCACTTTGAGAATCTGCTCAACTCAGATCCACCAGACCAGACGGACCATGAGCTAGCAGCTGCTGCGGCTAATACCATACCTGCTCCTGATGGTCCTGAATTTACAGCGGAGGAGATAAAAGCTGCCACCCGCAAGATAAAGAATAACAAAGCGCCAGGAATATGTGGCCTAACATCGGAATTACTTAAAAATGGGGTCCCAGCCATGATCCTCTGGCTACAAATGCTGTTTAACCTTGTGTGGCACTCTGAAAAAATCCCCTCAGACTGGAAGAAGGGCCTACTTGTGCCAATCTACAAGAGGAAAGGGAGCAAAGCAGAATGTATCAATTATCGTGGCATAACTTTACTCTCAGTTCCTGGAAAGCTCTTCGCTATGCTGCTTCTCAAACGGGCAACAAGCTACCTCCAAGCCCTCCGTTGCCCCCAGAAAGCTGGCTTCATGCCAGGCAGGTCCACCACCGAGCAAATCCATACGATTAGACAGCTAATAGAGAAAACTCATGAATATAAGAGGAAGGCGTACATTACCTTTGTCAATTTTCGATCTGCTTTCGACGCCGCCAATATGCAGTCTATATGGCTAATCCTCCAGTTTGCTGGTGTACCCACGAAAATCATTCATCTCCTCAAAGAGCTGTCTAAAAACACCGAAAGTGTGGTGATCTTAAATGGACGGCCTTCCGGATATTTCAAAATTAAAAATGGTGTCCGGTAAGGATGTGCCACTGCACCTGAGCTCTTTAACTGTGTAATAGACCACATCCTGAATAAAACACAGCAGGTGCAGCCGTTTGGCATAGGCTTTGCTGGAAGAGTTCTTTCAGACGTCGACTTTGCCGATGACGTGGCGCTAATATGCAAAAACATTAGTGACCTCAAAACTACACTGGAAACACTGGCCTCTGCCGCTGAGAAATTTGGTCTAAAAATAAATTGGTCGAAGACCAAGATAATGCCCGTTGAGAAAACGCCGTCCAACCCCCTGTCATCTGTGGAAATTTGTGGCCAGACTGTAGAGGTAGTCAAGCAGTTTACGTACCTTGGTTCAATTGTCTGCTCAAACGGAAACCTAGATGCCAAAATATCAGCAAGAGCGGCAAAAGCAAACTCTGTCTTTGGTCGCCTTCTAAAAACAGTTCCATAAACCCCAGATCAGCCGTCTCACCAAAGCACGAATATATTCTGCTTCGGTTGCCAGCGTTATGCTCTATTCTGCCGAGACTTGGTCGCTGACTCAGACACAGACACTGAAGGTAGATGCCATCCAGACGAAACACCTCCAAAAAATCGAACGCTCCCAATGGCCCGACGGGGTACGAAATTCGGAAATCCTCAGGTCCTTCCAACTCCCACCCCTGTCTGAGCAGCTTGAGTCTTGCTTGCTGCGTTGGTATGGTCATCCGCTCCGTCTGCCGGCCAAAACACCCGCCCGACTCATCTTCGATTTTGACCCAGCTGCAAACGGCTGGAGGCGTCCTAGGGGAAGACCGAGCACCAGATGGGCGGACGTCATCCGTGATCGGCTCGCCTCCAGAAACATCAACCCGGCTGAAGTGACAACCCTCACCCTGAACCGACCACTCTGGAGAAGACTGACGGCGCTGACGACTGGTTCCCTCTACGCTGGCGACGCTGCCGAGCAAGAGCTTTAAGTAAGTAAGTAAGTATATTCATTTTGAAAAAAATTATATTATTCCAAAGATGATTATCAAATCGAAGTTTCTAAGATGAAATGTCGATCAAATTTCATTGCGCTTTCCTGAAAACTATATGTTTCTTGAACAGTCATGGAAAGCATTAACCAAATCAAATTGAATATTTCATAAATAATGATATTAATTGTTGAAAGATCCATCAGTTCAAGATTTTATTCCACTGTAATTTTATTTTTGTCAATGCTGTAAGAACTGGAAAAGAAAATATTTATAAAATAATTCGTTTTCAGTGAAGCGCCTATGACGCAGTTGGCTTTTGGTTTTTACAGTTAAGGAAGGGGGCAGTATCCAAACCCTTGTTTGTAGTGAAACTATATTCGCCTTGAACAATTATAGAAAGAACTAATAAATTAAACTGGATATTTGAGGTATAATGATATTAATTGCTGAAATCTCATCAATTAAAAATTTTGCTGTAATTTTAATGTTTATTTTCAATATTAAGTACAAAAGAAAATATTTGAAATATAATTCGTTTTAAAGCGCCAATGAAGCAGTAAGTTTTATATGTTTACATCATAGGCAGCGCAATAGCGCTGCCTAAGTAAAAACGATGTGGGCACAATGTTTTTTTTCCTCCATACCCGGGCACTTCGTATCGAAGGAGTTGTCGTAGAAACTTCAGAAAAGCGATCATTCGATTGGAAATTGGAGTGGCTAGTGCCCTTTTGAATATTCAAAAGTGATTGGCGGGCAACTAGCCCCCCCCCTCACGCCCGTCAGTCCCCCAACCACATCCAATCAAAATTTTAAGATAGCCACTTTGTTCAGCATAGTTGATTTCCAGATAGAAAATATGTCTTTGAGGAGGAAATCCCCCCAAAACCCTCGGGTCAGGGACTTTAAGTTATGCCCTGGGGGCATATAAGGTTTTATAGAAGGCGTTGTCGTAGAAACTTCAAAAAAGGCTCATTTAATTGGAAATTCAAAGGGCTAGTGCCCTTTTAATTGTCAAAAGTGATTAGAGGGCAACTAACCCCCCCCCCCACACCCATCATTCCCCTGAACACATCCAATCAAAATTTCGAGATAGCCATTTTGTTCAGCGTAGTTGATATCCAGATAGAAAATATGTTTTTGAGGAGGACACTCCCCCACAACCCTAGGGGCAAGGGTTGTAAGTTATGCCCTGAGGGCATATAAGAACGATGTTGGCACAATGTATTATTTATTTTTATTTTCCTTTAGAGCAGGGCACTTTGTATCAAAGAAGTTGTCGTAAAAACTTCGATAAGGGCTCATTCAACTGGAAATTGCAGTGGATTGTGCCCTTTTTAATAGTCGAAAGTGACTGGAAGGCAACTAAAACCCCTTCCACGCCCACCATTTTCCGAAACACATCCAATCAAAATTTGAGATAGCCATTTTGTTCAGCGTAATTGATTTCTAAATAGAAATTATGTTTTGAGGAGGACACTCCCCCCACAGTCTTCAGGGCAAGGGTTATAAGTTATTCCCTGGGTGCATATAATATTTTTATTGAAATCTTTGTCGTAGAAACTTGAAAAAGGGCTGGTTTGATTGGAAATTCCAAGGTCTAGTGCCCTTTTTAATATTTGAAAGTGATTTGAGGGCAACTAACCCCTCTCTGACGTCCACCTTTTCCCCAAACACATCCAATCAAAATTTTGAGATAGCCATTTTATTCAACGTAGTTTTAAGTTCTGTAAATTAGGTATTTGAGGATGACAGCCCCCGCACATCCCACAGGTAAATGGTTGTAAGTTATGCCCTGGGGGCATATAAAGTTTTTATAGAACGCGTTGTCGTAAAACTTCAAAAAGGGCTCATTGGATCAGAAATTGAAATGGCTAGTGCCCTTTTCAATTGTCGAAAATAATTATAAGACAACTTAAACCCCTTCCACGCCCACCATTTCTCCAAACACATCCAATCAAAATTTTGAGATAGGCATTTTGTTCCACGCAGTTAAAGTTCAGGAAATTATACCTTTGAGCAGGACACTCCCCCCCCCCCACAGTCTTCAGGGTAAGGGTTATAAACTATGCCCTGGGGGCATATTAGTTTTATTGAAATCATTGTTGTAGAAACTTGAAAAAGGGCTCATTCGATTGGAAATTTAAAGGTCTAGTGCCTTTTTAATAGTCGAAAGTGATTTGAGGGCAACTAGCCTCCCTCTCTCGCCCACCTTTTCCCCAAACACATCCAATAAAAATTTTTAGATAGCCATTTTGTTCAGTGTTGTGGATTTTCATATAGAAATTATGTTTTTGAGGAGGAAACTCCCCCACAGTCCTCAGGGCAAGGGTTGTAAGTTATGCCCTGGGGGCATATAAGGTTTTTATAGAACGCGTCGTCGTAAAAACTTCAAAAAGGGCTCATTCGATTGGAATTTGAAATGGCTAGTGCCCTTTTTAACAGTCGAAAGAGATTGGAAGGCACCTAACACCCCGTCCACGCCCACCATTTATCCAATTAAAATTTTCTGATAGCCATTTTGTTCAAAGTAGTTTAAAGTTCAGGAAATTATACCTTTGAGCAGGACACTCCCCCCACAATCTTCAGGGCAAGGGTTATAAGTTATTCCCTGGGTGCATATAATATTTTTATTGAAATCTTTGTCGTAGAAACTTGAAAAAGGGCTGGTTCGATTAGAAATTCAAATGCTAGTGCCCTTTTTAATATTTGAAAGTGATTTGAGGGCAACTAACCCCCCTCTCACGCCCACCTTTTCCCCAAACACATCCAATCAAAATTTTGAGATAGCCATTTTATTCAACGTAGTTTTAAGTTCTTGAAATTAGGTCTTTGAGGATGACAACCCCCTCAAAGCCCTCAGGAAAAGGGTTGTAAGTTATGCCCTGAGGGCATATACGGTTTTTATGGAAAAAGTTGTTGTACAAACTTCAAAAACGGCTCATTCGATTAGAAATTGAAATGGCTTGTGCCCATTTTAATAGTCGAAAGTAACTGAAGGGCAAGTTAAACCTCTTCACGCTCACCATTTCCTCAAACAAAATTTTGAGATAGGTATTTTTTCCACGCAGTTAAAGTTCAGGATATTATACCTTTGAGCAGGACACTCCCCCCACAGTCTTCAGGGCAAGGGTTATAAGTTATGCCCTGGGGGCATATAAGTTCTTATTGTAATCTTTGTCGTAGAAACTTGAAAAAGGGCTCATTCGATTGGAACTTCAAAGGTCTAGTGTCCTTTTTAATAGTCGAAAGTGATTTGAGGGCAACTAGCCCCCCTCTCTCGCCCACCTTTTCCCCAAACACATCCAATCAAAATTTTTAGATAGCCATTTTTTTCAGTGTTGTGGATTTCCAGATAAAAATTATGTTTTTGAGCAGGATACTCCCCCAAAGCCCTCAGGGCAAGGGTTGTAAGTTATGCCCTGGGGGCATATAAGGTTTTTATAGAACGCGTCGTCGTAGAAACTTCAAAAAGGGCTCATTCGATTGGAAATTGAAATGGCTAGTGCCTTTTATAGTCGAAAGTGATTGGAGGGCAACTAACAACCCTTCCACGCCCACCATTTCCCCAAACATATCCAATCAAATTGTTTTTATAGCCATTTTGTTCCACGCAGTTTAAAGTTCGGGAAATTATACCTTTGAGCAGGACACTCCCTCCACAGTCTTCAGGGCAACGGTTGTAAGTTATGCCCTGGGGGCATATAAGGTTTTATACAATGCGTTGTCGTAGAAACTTGAAAAAGGGCTCATACGATTGGAAATTCAAAGGGATAGTACCCTTTTTAATAGTCGAAAGTGATTGGAGGGTAATTAACCCCCCTCTCACGCCCACCGTTTCCCCAAACAAATCCAATCGACATTTTTAGACAGCCGTTCTATTAAACGTAGTTGAAAGTTTTGAAGATTAGGTCTTTAATGTTGACAACCCATCCCCCCTAGAACCCTCAGGGCAGTGGTTGTAAGTTATTCTCTGGGAGCATGTAAGGTTCTTATAGAAAGTGATGTTGTAAAAACATCATAAAGAGCTCAGTCAATTGTAAATTGAAATGGCTAGTGCCCTTTTAATAGTCGATAGTGACTATTAGGGGGGCAATTAACCCCCCTTTCACGCCCACCATTTCCTCAAACACATCCAATCAAAATTTTGAGATATCAATTTGGTCAACGTATTCGATAGTTCTGGAAATTAGGTCTTTTAGGATGATAACCCCATCAGAGCCCTCATTGCAAGGATGGTAGTGTATGCCCTGGGAGCATATAAGGCTTTCTCACCAAGTTGTTGTAGAAATTTCAAAAAGGGTTAATTTGACTGTAAACTGAAATTGCGCTTTTTAATTTGTAAAAGTGGGTGGAGTGTGATTGACCCCCATTTTATGCCCACCATTTCCCCAAACACATTCAATAAAAGCTTACAGATAGATATTTTGTTAAACGTTGTTGAAAGTTCTGGAAATTATGTATTTAAGGACGACAAACCCCCAGAGTCCCCAGGGCAAAGGTTGTAAGTTATGCCCTGGGGGCATTCAAGGTTTTTAATGATAGAGTTGTCGTAAAAACTTCAAAAGGGGCTCATTCAATTGGAAATTGAGTGGGCTAGTGCCCTTGTTAATAGTTGAAAGTGACTGTAGGGTAACTAACCCCCCTCTTTCCCCCAAACACATCCAATCAAAATTTTCAGAAGGCCATTTTGTTCAATGTAGTAGAAAGTTCTGGAAATTAGGTCTTTGATGATGACAGCCCCCCAGCCCTCAGGGCAAGGATAGTAAGATATCCCCTGGGGGCATATAAGGTAGTTATTAAAAGTGTTGTCATACAGACTTCAAAAGGGCTCTTTTTATTGGACATTAAAAAGGCTAGTGCCTTTTTTAATAGTTGAAAGTGGTTGGAGAGACTAACGCCGCTCTCACGCCCACCTTTTTACCAAACACATCCAATCAAAATTTTGGGATAGCCATTTTGTTTAACGTAGTTGAAAGTTCTGGAAATTAGGTCTTAGAGGATGACAACCACCCTCACAGCAATTAGGGTAAGGGTTGTAATTTATGCCCTGGGGGCATATAAGGTGTTTATAGGAAGTGTTGTCGTAGAAACTCAAAAAGGGCTCATTCGATTGGAAATCGTGAGTTCTAAAAGCAATTTTTAATAGTCAAAAGTGATTGGAGGGGAACTAGCCCCCCCCCTCAAGCTAATAATTCCCCCAAACACATCCAATCGAAATTTTGAGATAGCCATCAAAGCGCTAGTGCCCTTTTTAATAGTCGAAAAGGATTGGAGGGCAACTAGCCCCCCCGGCCCATCTTTCCCCCAAAAACATGCAATCAAAATTGTGAAATAGCCTTTTTGTTCAACGGAGTTGATTTCCAGATATAAAATAGGTTTTTGAGGAGGACACTCCCCACAACCCTCAGGGCAGGGGTTTTAAGTTATACCCTGGGGGCTTTTATATAATGTGTTGTCGTAGAAACTTCAAAACAGGCTCATTCGATTGGAAATTCAAAGGGCTAGTGCCCTTTTTAATAGCCGAAAGTGATTGGAGGGCAACTAGCCCCCCCCCACGCCCATCATTCCACCAAAAACATCCAAACAAAATTGTAAGATAGCCATTTTGTTCAGTGCAGTTGATTTCCAGATAGAAAATATATTTTTAAGGAGGACACTCCCCTACAACCCTCAGGACAAGGGTTTTAAGTTATGCCCTGGGGGCATAAAATGTTTTTTATAGAAGGCGTTGTCCTAGAAACTTCAAAACAGGCTAATTCGATTGGAAATTCAAAGGGCTAGTGCCTTAATAAAAGTCGAAAGTGATTGGAGGGCAACTAGCCACCCCCATGCCCATCATTCCCCCAAACACATCCAATCAAAATTTTGAGATAGCCATTTTGTTTAGCGTAGTTAATTTCCAGATAGAAAATATGTTTTTGAGACGGACACTCTCCCAAAGCCCTCAGGGCAAAGGTTTTAAGTTATGCCCTGGGGGCATATAAGGTTTTTATAGAAAGCGTTGTCATAGAAACTTCAAAACAGGCTCATTTGATTGAAAGCGTTGTCGTAGAAACTTCAGGGGCTCATTTGATTGGAAATTCAAAGGGCTAGTGCCCTTTTCAATAGTTAAAAGTGATTGGAGGGCAACTAGCCCCCCCCCCCCCACATCCATCATTCACCCAAAAACATCCAATCAAAATTTTGAGATAGCCATTTTGTTTAGCGTAGGCTAGTTGATTTCCAGATAGAAAATATGTTTTTGAGAAGGACACTCCCCCACAACCCTCAGGGCAAGGCTTTTAAGTTATACCCTGGGGGCATATAAGTTTTTATAGAAGGCGTTGTCGTAGAAACTTCAAAAAAGCCCAATTCGATTAAAAATTCAAAGGGCTAGTGCCCTTTTTAATCGTCAAAAGTGATTGGAGGGCAACTAGCCCCCCCATCAGTCCCCCAAACACATCCAAGCAAAATTTTGAGATAGCCATTTTGTTCAACGTAGTTGATTTGCAGAAAGAAAATATGTTTTTGAGGAGGACACTCCCCCACAACCCTCAGGGCAAGGTTTTTAAGTTATACCCATGGAGCATTTAGTGTTTTTATAGAAGGCGTTGTCGTAGAGACTTCAAAAAAAGCTCATTCGATTGGAAATTCAAAGGGCTAGTGCCCTTTTTAATAGTCGAAAGTGATTGGGGGGCAACTAGCCCGCCCACGCCCATCATTCCCCCAAACACATCCAATAAAAATTTTGAGATAGCCATTTTGTTCAGCGTAGTTGATTTAAGGATTGAAAATATGTTTTGAGGAGGATACTCCACAGCTCTCAGGGCAAGGGTTTTAAGTTATGCCCTGGGGGCATATAAAGTTTTTATAGAAGACTTTGTCGTAGAAACTTCAGAAAAGTGCATTTGTTGTAGAAACTTCAGAAATTTCAAATTCAAAGGGCTATTGCCCTTTTTAATAGTCGAAAGTGATTAGTAATATTTTTTGTTGTTGTTGTTTTTCAGACCAGGACACTTCGTATCGAAGGAGTTGTCGTGGGAACTTCGAAAGGGGCTCATTCGATTGAAAATAGAAAGGGCTGATGCCCTTTTTAATAGTCGAAAGTGATTGGAGTGCAACTAATCCCCCTTCCACTCCCTCCTTCCCATTTGCCCATTATGTTTAAAAACTAAATGTTGCCTTAAGATTAAATCAAAATGCACTTTTGTTCAGCGTAGTTGATTTCCAGATAGAAAATATGTTTCTGAGGAGGAAACTCCTTCAAAACCCTCAGGGCAAAGGTTTTAAGTTATGCCCTTGGGGCATGTAAGGTTTTTATAGAAGAGGTTGTCGTAGAAACGTCAAAACAGGCTCATTCGATTGGGAATTGAAAGGGCTAGTGCCCTTTTTTATAGTTGAAAGTGATTGGAGGCAACTAGCCCCCCACGCCCATCATTCCCCCAAACACATCCAATCAGAATTTTGAGATAACATTTTTGTTCAGCGTAGGCTAGTTGATTTCCAGATAGAAAATATTCTTTTAGGAGGGCATTCCCTAGCAACCCTCAGGGCAAGGGTTTTAAGTTATGCCCTGGGGCATATAAGGTTTTTATAGAAGGGGTTGTCATAGAAACTTCAAAAGCGGCTCTTTTGATTGGATATTCAAAAGGCTAGTGCCCTTTTTAATAGTCGAAATGATTGGAGGGCAACTAGCCCCCCCCCCCCAAAGCCATCAGTCACCCAAAAACATCCAGTCAAAATTCTGATAATGCCATTTAGTTTAGCGGAGGCTAGTTGATTACCAGATAGGAAATATGTTTTGAGAAATACATTCCCCCATAACCCTCAGGGCAAGGGTTTTAAGTTATGCCCTCGGGGCATATAAGGTTTTTATAGAAGGCGTTGTCTTAGAAACTTCAAAAAAGACTAATTCGATTGGAAATTCAAAGGGCAGTGCCCATTTTAATAGTCGAAAGTGATTGGAGGGCAACTAGCCCCCCCACGCCCATCCGTCCCCCACACACATCCACTAAAAATTTTGAGATAGCCATTTTGTTCAGCGTAGTTGATTTCCAGATAGAAAATATGTTTTTGAGGAGGACACTCCCCCATAACCCTCAGGGCAAGGGTTTGAAGTTATGCCCAGGAGGCATATAATGTTTTTATAGAAGGCGTTGTCGTAGAAACTTAAAAAAAAGCTCATTCGATTGGAAATTCAATGGGCTAGTGCCCTTTTTAATAGTTGAAAGTGATTGGAGGGCAAGTAGCCCCCCCCCATGCCTCATTCCCCCAAAAATATTCAATTAAAATTTTGAGATAGCCATTTTGTTCAGCGTAGTTTATTTACGGATAGAAAATATGTTTTTGAAGAGGATACTACGCCACAGCCCTCAGGGCGAGGGTTTTAAGTTATGCCCTGGGGGCATATAAGTTTTTATAGAAGACGTTGTCGTAGAAACTTCAAAACAGGCTCATTCGGTTTGAATTTCAAAGGGATAATGTCCTTTTTAATAGTCGAAAGTGATTGGTGATATTTTTTGTTGTTGTTGCTGTTTAGCCCAGGGCACTTTGGATTGAAGGAATTGTCGTGGGAACTTCGAAAGGGACACGTTTGATTGATAATAGAAAGGGCTAATGCCCTTTTTAATAGTCGAAAGTGATTGGAGGGCAACTAGTCATCCTTCCATGCCCACCCACCCATTTGTCCATTATGGTTAAAAACCAAATGTTGCCTTAAGATTACATCAAAATGCACTGTGATAATGCTAATTCCCAATAAGGCATATCAGCAGTATCCCAAGAACGACTGAGGAAATTATGTTCAAACTTTCGAGGCTACTTCTGCTCTTAAAATTTAACCAAATCAAAATAGTTTAAGTGCATCAAAGCTATCAAAGAAAGTACACAGATTTTTTTGGCGAATGGTATCAAGAATTCCTTTTCAGGTCAACTAGAGGAGGTATGAAACTAAATTAAACACTACTATTTGTGTCCCAGATTTTTAAGAGGGTGTATGTCGTTAAAAATTGCTGAAACTTTTTCTCCAGCATACAAATAGCAGGCCAAACTATAAATTCTTCAAAAAACGAAAAGATTTAAAGTGTTATTTTCTTTTTCTATGAAAAGACTATGTCACTATAAAGCGAACAGAAATTAATTAAAAAAGCTTTTTCCACGAAATAAGTTTTTCAATTAAAAGTAAAGAACTCCATTAAACAAAAAATGAGCAAAAATAAAATCAAATAATCTACCAAGCATAAAACTACCACAGATCTGCATCAATAAATAAATGCAACCCAAAACGAACAGAAATTACAATAAATACCGAGTCAAACTCAAAACGAGCAGAAATTTACATAAGTTGGGCGCAAAAACCCCTATGCCTTCCCAAAGCCAGAACATAATTTGCACTTTACTGAAAAAAAATACAAATGAATGTGCATTGTCAGTTTAATATAGGCTACATATACTGATATTGAGTAATCAAAATGTTAATATTATTTGATTTATTAAAGTTATAAAAGTTAAAACATTTATATTTTTTCAGTAAAGTGCAAATGTATGTTAATTTCTGCAAATTTATGTCAATTATGCAACTTATGTTAATTTCTGCTCGTTTTGAGTTTGACTCGGTTATTTATTGTAATTTCTGTTCGTTTTGGGTTTCATTTATTTATCGATTCTGATTTGTGGTAGTTCCGAGCTTGGTAGATTATTTGATTTTATTTTTGCTCATTTTTTGTTTAATGGAGTTCATTACTTTTCTTTGAAAAACTTATTTTATCGAAAAAGTTTTTTTTAATTAATTAAGAGAAGAAGGCGATACCCAAACTCTTGTTTGTAGTGATTTTTGTTCGTTTCAAGCTTAATTTGCACATTCAATATACATTTCACTTGTTTTAAGATTTATTCATATTAGTATCTATTGTATGTTTGTTTGTATTAACCTTTAGTTTTCTATTGCCTATAACTTAGTAACAGAAAAAATTAATTTGAAAAACTAAAATAACTTTACGTACACACACAACAATAACTTTACAACACACAAGCAGTATGCTATATAGAGCTATCCTCCCATTTGCACTGCAAATGAGAGGATATTAGGGGGTTGGATTTAATGCTAGGGGGTGTGTCATTTGAGTCCCCTCCAAAGTTTAGACGACCACCTCTTCCATTAAAACCTTATATGCCCCGCAGCATAAGATACAACCCTTCCCCTGGGCTCTGGGCGAGGGGGTTATGTTGACCCCGAATTTTTGGTATCTGATCGTTCGACTACTTCAAACAACCTGGCAATCTCAAAATTTTGATTGGATACATATGGAAAAAAGGGCGTGTGTGTGGGAAGGGGTAGATACCATCCGATCCCTTTTGACTCATAAAAAAGGTAATAAGGATTTTCAATCAAATGAGCCACTTCTGAAGTGTATATGACCTCTCCTTACATAAAAACCTTATATGTCTCAGGACACAACTTAAAATACTTGCCCACGGGCTCTGGGGGTTTGTGTCAACCTCGGAGTTTTTAATATCTGATGTTTGATCTATTTTTAACAAAATGGATATCTAAAATTTTTTATCAGATGGGTTTGGGGAAAAAGGGCGTGGGGGGGGGGGCTAATTGCCCTTCAATCTCTTACGACTCTTTAAAAGTGAACTAGAACTTTCAATGTTCAATCCAATGAACCCTCTCTGAAGTTTATACGAGCATCCCCTCTATAGGAACCATATATAACCCCAGGGCATACCTTACAACGCCTTTCCCCTGGCTTTGGGGGGTTGAGTCGACCCCAGGAGTTTTAATATCTGATGTTTGAACCATTTTCAACAAAAAAGACATCTCAAAAATTTTATCGGATAGGTTTCGGAAAAAAAGGCGTGGAGAGGGGAGGGGCTAGTTGCCTTCTTATTTCTTTTGACTCTTTTTTTTCTTTTGACTCTTAAAAAGTGAACTAGAGCTTTTAATTTCAAACTAACTGAGCCCTCTCTGAAGTTTATAAGCGCAACCATTCTATAAGAACCATATTTGCCCCCAGGGCAAATTACAACGCCTTTCCCCGGGCCCTGGGGGGTTGTGTCGACACTGGATTTTTGTTATCTGATCATTGAACAATTTTTGACAAAATAGCTATCTAAAAAATTTTCCCTGATGCATTTAAGGAAAAAGGGGCGTGGGAGAAGGCTAACTGCCCTCCCAGATTACTTTTCACTCTTAAAAAACGAACTAGAGCTTTCAATTTCCAATCAAATGAGCCCTTTCTGAATTTTATACGAGCATCCCTTCCTTAAGAGCCATATATACCCCAAACGCATAACTTACAACGGCTGCCCCCGGGCCCTAGGGGGTTGTGTCGACACTGAAGTTTTTGTTATCTTATGTTTGAAATATTTTTTAAAACATAGCTGTAGAAAACATAGCTCAGAATTTTTATCGGTTGGGTTTTGGAAAAAAAGGCGTGGGAGGAGGGCTAGTTGCCCTTGGATCTCTTTTGACTCTTAAAAAGTGAACTAGAACTTTCAATTTGCAATCAAATGAGCCCTCTCTGAAGGTTATATGAGCATTCCTTCCATAAGAACATTATATACCCCCAGGGAACATCCTACAACGCCTGTCCCCGAGCCCTTTGGTGTTGTGTCGACATCGGAGTTTTGTTATCAGACCTTTTAACTATTTTTAACGAAATAGCTATCTAAAAATTTTTATTTGATGCACTTGGGGAAAACAAGGGCGTGAGGGGGGGCCTAGTTGCTCTCCGATCTCTTTGGCTCTGAAAACGTGAACTAGAACTTTTAGTTTCCAATCATGGAAACTAATGAGACTCTAGTCATGGTTTATTAGATTGCATGAAACTAACCATGGAAACTCTATGAGGTTTATACGAGCATCCCTACTATAAGAACCATATTTACCCCTGGGCATAATTTACAACGTCTGCCCCAGGGCCCTGGGGGGTTGAGTCGACGCCGGAATTTTTGTTATATGATCTTTAAACTATTTTTAACAAAATGGCTACCTTAAAATTTTCATCAAATGTATTTGGGGAAAAAGGGCATGGGGGGGGGGGAAGCTAGTTGCCCTCCGATCACTTTTGATTCTTAAAAAAGGCACTACAACTCTCGATTTCCAATCGAATGAGTCCCCGCGACCCCTTCCATACGAAGTGCCTCTGAGAAGAAAATAAAAAAAATTAACAATAAAACATTGGAGCTGTATGGCATTTACTGTAGGCTATAGCGCAACACTATAGCGTGGCCTCTGATTGATAAAAGTTCATTCCCATTACAATTTGTAAATTGGCAACGCTGTCTAAAATTACTCGAAGAAGCTTCTATATAATGCTGTCTGAACAAAAACTCTCAAACTTAAATTCATTGCCATGCTATGATTAAAAGACCAATGTCAATACATTTTCCCATTTTGCACTGAAAGTTAGCATTCTAATAAAGCCGTTTAAATTGAAATACGGTTTTTGTGTTTTTTAATTCAATTAAAACAGGCCTTTAAATAGGTAAACATAACGTATCAAACTTTTAACCAATAAGAAACTCCTAGATAAGGACAGGTTCTAGACTAACACCCCCCAGAAAATTGCCCCCACATGTATAATTGCGTAGCCAAATGGAAAGCAAGACAAAAGAATGAAGAAAAGAAGGTATACTGGAATATTTTTTACCTACATATTTTTCACAATACAGGTAGAATAGGATTTTTTTCGGCGGGGGGGGGGGGGGTACATAAAAGGCGTCAAAAATTTGTTTATATTAATTTTTGTCACGTTTTACCGAGCCGTACAAAAATTTCGGGCTGTGTGTGCTCAAACCCCCTACTTCCCCCATGGATACGCCCTTGAGAATATATGATGTAGATAATTTGATAGTATTTAGGTTTATGTTTTTACTTCTTTATAGTCGTGTTGGGGGGTTGCGTTATCATACTAGGGGCAAGATAAAGGTTACAGAAAATAACTTGAAAATATGAAATTAGTGGCAACTGTAGAAGCATTGGCTTATGCCTTATGATAGAAGTGCCCTATTGTCTTATGATAGAAGTGCACAGAGATACAGGCCGGGCCTAAGAAGTTTAGAGTAATTACTTTCCATGATACAGGCATACATGACTGGCATACATACCTGACCTGGATACAGGCATCCATAGTAGATGACACTAGTTCATCCCTTGCAATCGTGAACGCGTTCACGGCGTGCATCAGAAAGATTTTCTATCTAAAGTAACTTCAAGGGACTTTTTTTTCAAATTCATTTCAATAAAGCCCAAGCCAGAACAAAACAAATCCAAACAGACTGAATTCCTTACTTCAAATTAGCAAGTAAATTGTTTTCCTTAAACACTTATCTTACTCAATCCCCCTTTAAAACACGAAAAGAAGAACTGAAAGAAAAAATAGATAAAAATAAATGACCTACAATAGGTCTACACGTTACATTCTATCTGTATTTTGGAACATAGACATGTAGAACATTCCAGTCCCTTCTTTTTAATTTGTATTACTTTCTCTTTTGCTGCACAATTTTACATCCGGGAAGACACTAGCCGGGAGGTAATTTTCTGCGGGGGGATTTTCCTGAGGGGGTACTGTCCAAGGCGGAGGGGATTTTTCATGGAGGTTTGTTCGCGAAGGAAGCTAATTTTTTGCACGGACAATATAGCATGTCAAAGAGGAAATTGCCAATACTTCAAATATTTACTGTTGACTTAATGGGACTATGTTAAGAAGGATTTTTTTTGGGGTGGAGGGGCTAGTTTAAAATGGGTATTTTAAGGTTAATTATTGAATTATGGTTAATGTTTTTCTATCTTGCTGGAAAACAGGTAAAGTTTGAAACAAAGGAAGAAATACCATCCAAAAAAATTAAAGATTTGAGAGATACTGTCTTGAGTCGATAAAAAATAAATGTACGAACTAACTTTTTAATTATTGTGAATTTATTTCAAGTGAACTTGGATTACTTATTTGATCGACAAGACCATTGATCCTTCATTTAGGGGCTGGGCACACGTAGCTAATTTCGGTAACTGATTTCTAAATCAGCGCCGATTTTAGAAGTAATCAGCGTTGATTTGAGCTTGAAAAATTTTCTAGTTTTCGGCGCTGATTTACGAAATCAGTGCCGATTTTCATCATGATCATCACAAAAAAATGGGGATACAAATAAATAGTCAGCCAGAGGTATCTGTGGTAAAAGACCCCACTACTGAGCTGAGACCTAAACTGAAAATTAAGCTGAGATCAATCATGCAACTATTAATGAAATCCAGTTGACTATTTGAGTCCATGATTCTTTGTTTTGAAAATCTCGCGCAATAAATTTTTCGTTCTAAAATGTTTTCTTGCTGCTATTGCTTGTCCACTGATGCTGAAATTGGTTCCCAAAATCACATACGTGTGCCCAGCCCTTTATCTACATTTTTACAAATTTTACTTTTATTTTGGAGATTGTTTGGAAATTTTTTACTTCATTCACAAAGTTACATTTTGCTTCAAAGCACAGGCTTTACCAGACAACCTGCAGGAATTTAGTGTAAGGTTTGATGTAGCGCCGACACGCCGAGAGCACGGTTGACATGCCGAGAGCAGAGTACTTGAAGAAGGGCTTCATAAGATGTTCCCCACTGATTTGGAACGATATTCCTGGGGAAGTTATCACAAAAAGTTTCTCTGTCGACGGGAGATTTAAAAGACTAGCGGTAAACCAAATATTTAAGCACAACTAGCGCTGCTAATCTAGGAATAAAAACAAAGAGAAAAAAAATAATGTGCTTCAAAAAAAAAAAAAAAAAAAAAAAAAAAAAAAAAAAAAAAAACTGAAACAACTTCTTAGACGAGACAACTTTTCCATTTATAAACGAATTGCAATGAAATCATGTAAATAATGGGTCCTCCCATTAAAAACGAATTCAAAAGCAATAATTGTTATTTACATATTTTAATTTCATTCAGAAAAATACCTGTAGCAAAACAGTTCCAGTATCTGAGAACTGTGTGTGTATTTCAGTCTGTTTCTCCTGTATTTTCGCCATAATGATATCGGCCAGTGTTTGACGAGGCTGACTATTTTTGGTCATAAATTGCTCTAGGGCCCTTTCATCCTCGGCGTCGATTTGCTGAAAAAAAATTAAATGAAATCAAAGCTAGAACAGATAATACAACTTTGCTTAAAATAAAATACAAACAAGCAAAATATAAATATATTTTGAAAGCAACTTTGAGAATTATAATTGAAAGCAACATATAATACAACTTTGCTTAAAATAAAATACAAACAAGCAAAATATAAATATATTTTGAAAGCAACTTTGAGAATTATAATTGAAAGCAACAGATAATACAACTTTGCTTAAAATAAAATACAAACAAGCAAAATATAAATATAATTTGAAAGCAACTTTGAGAATTATAATTGAAAGCAACAGATAATACAACTTTGCTTAAAATAAAATACAAACAAGCACAATTTAAATATAATTTGAAAGCAACTTTGAGAATTATAATTGAAAGCAACAGATAATACAACTTTGATTAAAATAAAATACAAACAAGCACAATATAAATATAATTTGAAAGCAACTCTGAGAATTATATTTGAAAGCAACAGATAATACAACTTTGCTTAAAATAAAATACAAACAAGAAAAATATAAATATAATTTGAAAGCAACTTTGAGAATTATAATTGAAAGCAACAGATAATACAACTTTGCTTAAAATAAAATACAAACAAGAACAATATAAATATAATTTTAAAGCAACTCTGAGAATTATATTTGAAAGCAACAGATAATACAACTTTGCTTAAAATAAAATACAAACAAGCAAAATATAAATATAATTTGAAAGCAACTCTGAGAATTATATTTGAAAGCAACAGATAATACAACTTTGCTTAAAATAAAATACAAACAAGCAAAATATAAATATAATTTGAAAGCAAACTTTCAAGAACCAGGGACTGTGAAAATGAAATCTAATTGTTTGAATTAGGGAAGAATAAATTTACACAGCCATATATCTTAAAAATTAAGAAATGCAGCAATTGAATTTTTGTAGGAGCGGGCTCCAAACTTAAAAAAAGAAACATTTGTGGAAAACAGCAAAATTTGTTGTAATTGATTGTATTGTAATTGAATTTTGATTTGTATTGTAATTAATTGTTATACTTGAGCCCCCCCCCCCTCAATTACAACAATCAATTACAATACAAATCAATATTCAATTACAATACAATCAATACAAAATCAAAAGAGAAAAAGAGAAAAAAAATCTAGAATATCTTCGAAGTGGTAATCTTAATACTAATACTACTAACAACTCACCACAGGACCAAGCCACCTGAGGCCAACACAGCTACGTATGCTCTTTCTTTATCCAAATCTATTCAAAGCCTCACTCTTAATACCCTGCCAGAAAGTTCCCATTTTCCTTACGACATCCTCCCACTCCGACCGAAGACGACCTGATTTAAGTTTAGACCTGAACGGTTGGCCAAAAAAAAAAAAAAAAAAAAAAAAAAAAAAAAAAAAAAAATCGAAAATAGGTTTAGTGATAGTTAAAAGTCAAAAATAAAAGTCTAGTTTAAGAGGTAGTATCCCTTTCCAGGTAAATACTGAAAGTATAACTTGTTTATAATAACTTTTAGATTAAATTATGTAAAATAAATTTGCTATATTAAAATATAGCTTTCAATGGTAGCTCTGTTTCAATGTCACCATATAATTTTATTTTATCACTTCAGTCAGAGCCCTTCTTGTTTCGTGACTAAAAAAGGCTTTTATCGATAGAAGACCATATTAAAATTGGCAATTTTTGAAAATTCTCATCTCCCTTACTAAACTTAATAGATTAGCTTAGATTATTAAATAGATTAGCCTAGATTAATTATTTTAAGCCGTATAAGAGCTCTAAGACTTTTAATGACCCTAAAAGTCTTAACCTTCAACGTCATGATAAAAAAAAAAAAAAAAAAAAAAAAAAAAACAGATTCAAGGTACAATCTAGAATGAGGGTATATATTAGAATATCCTCAAAGCAATTAGGAAATAAAGAAAATAAATAATTTAAACTACTCAAACAAAGAATGAAAATTTAAAAGGACTAAACATTATCATTGGAAGATATTTGAAAATATACATGTTTAGAAACGACGATCAGAATTTCAACAAACTGAATCATTGTCAGTTATACAAATTTAATTGAACTTGACAGAACACGCATTTTGCAATAAAGGAAAAAGATACCATCTAATATTTCGGGGGAGGGGTCAAATCTGGTTCCTGTCTACATCCCAAGAAGTGGTTAAATTTGTTTTCTTAAAGTTAATTGTTTAAAGCAGGCACATATACTGCGTATAAAAAAATACTAATTTTCCTCTTGGTTTCATCTTATATCAAACCTGACATGAATTTATTTTATAGTTATTAGTCCCTACGCTATTATTTTTAAACAATTTGCTCTTAGGTAATTTTCCCCATTTTAATAGAGCCTAGGACCCTCAAAAGCAAGAAAACATCTGCTTTGAAACTTTCCTACATATACAAAAAAAAACAAAAAAAAACAGCTTGGATTCGAAAGACATCTTATATTTTCTATTTAATTCGATATTTTGATGATATATTTTTTGTCAAGCCCAGTTCATACTCTCTTAGCTTAGGTACTGAAATGACACTTAATGCTCGTTAAAAACTACTGAAAAAAAAAATTATAATCTTGGATTCGAAAGACATCTTATATTTTCTATTTAATTCGATATTTTGATGATATATTTTTTGTCAAGCACAGTTCATACTCTCTTAGCTTAGGTACTGAAATGACGCTTAATGCTCGTTAAAAACTACTGAAAAAAAAAATTATCAGCTTGGATTCGAAAGACATCTTATATTTTCTATTTAATTCGATATTTTGATGATATATTTTTTGTCAAGCCCAGTTCATACTCTCTTAGCTTAGGTACTGAAATGACGCTTAATGCTCGTTAAAAACTACTGAAAAAAAAAAATTATCAGCTTGGATTAGAAAGACATCTTATATTTTCTATTTAATTCGATATTTTGATGATATATTTTTTGTCAAGCCCAGTTCATACTCTCTTAGCTTAGGTACTTAAATGACGCTTAATGCTCGTTAAAAACTACTGAAAAAAAAAAATTATCAGCTTGGATTCGAAAGACATCTTATATTTTGTATTTAATTCGATATTTTGATGATATATTTTTTGTCAAGCCCAGTTCATACTCTCTTAGCTTAGGTACTGAAATGACGCTTAATGCTCGTTAAAAACTACTGAAAAAAAAACGAAAAGTAGTTTAGACCAAGATATGAAGAAATAAAGTCAAATTATATTTCCAGCGTACAACGAAACTAAATCACTATAAAAATAAATATATGAAATCCAAAACCAAGAGAAATTACGATAAACAAACAAGTCAAACTTGCCAGGAACAGAAATTTCTAGAAATAGTAGCAATGTTAGCGACGTCAAATGACGTTCTATTCTTTAGGCATAGGGGTTGTTATTTCTTACCCGGTTTGAGTTAATTTCTGTCCGTATTGGGGCACGGTTTTACGCTTGAATAATATTTGACTATATTTCTCTTCCTCTTGGTCTAATGGAACTATTTACTATTCTTTGAAAACCTTCTTTTTTGGGAATATATTTTTAAATTAATTTCTTTCCCTTTAAATTGTTATATTTTTTTTTTCATTTGACACTTTTAGTGTTTCGGTTAACAAAAGAATTTTTTTGTAATGCCTTTTTTCAGTGTTCATAGGCAACGCAAAAGCGCCTCTTATCTATATATAGGATGCTGTTATGGGGAAAGGGGGGGGGGACATTTGGGTTTGAGTCTCTAAAAAGTTCACGGGCATTAAGGTGAAGCTTTCAGAGAAAGCTGAGGGGGGTGTTAAGCTAACCAAAAGGGACAATGCTCAGGCTACTACTATTGCAAAAAGTACGACTACAGCTGCCAACTATTACAATTACTAAGACTATGGTATTCAAATGAAATTCCAAGATGGATGAAATTCCAGGATCATTCCATGAAATTCCAGGGGGGTGCTGGACTAAATAAAGGCACCCTATGTACACTCAGGTTGTCAAAAGGACGTATATGCAATATCTCAGGATCAGCTCGTACTATTAAGCTAAAGCTTTCAGGGCATGTTTAAAAAGCCAAAAGGCAGTATGTACATACCACTACTACTGCAACTATTCCTACTACTATTACTGCTACTACAACTACGATACCAACTACTACTACTACTGATAGTCCTATTACTACTACTACTAGCTAAAGTTATAGGGGTGAAACTTGCAGGGATATTGAGATGGATGTTGAATTAAATGAATATACACTACGTGAATACAGGCTGTCAAAAGGACGTATCAACAATATCTCAGGAATGACTTACACCACTAAGTTGAAACTTTCGAAACATGTTGAGGGGGTTGTTGAACTGCGACTATTAACACGCAACCGCGACTGCTTGCAACTTCAGCTAAAACTACTTGCGGCTTTGAGAACAACTACTTGTAACTATGAATATTTACGACAACGATTGCGACTGCTTGCAGCAAATATTCGATTATGTACGACTGGGACTGCAACTACTTCCGACTTTGACTGCGACTACTTTTTATCGCTATTACCTGTTACTACAACTAATGGCAACTGTGGGTACTCACAACTGCAACTAGGACTAATTTCGACTGCAACTTTGACTACTTACAACTAATTCAGAAGGCGGTACACTATGGGTCTTAAGTTAAAACTTTCATGGCATGTTGACAAAAAACAAAAGACGTTATGCACGTACTGGTTGCCAAAAGGGCCTATCTGCAATATCTTAGAAATGCTTAAAGGTGATAAGTTGGAACTTTCAGGGCGCATTGAGCGGGGTGCTGGGCTGATTCAAAAGACACTTAGTGCAGTGCATTCAGATCGTCAAAAAGACGCATCTATATTATCCCAGGAACGGTTAAGGGCATTAAGTTAAGACTTTCATGGCATTTTAGTAGGAATGTTGCACTAAATCTAAATCAGTATGTGCATTCAAGATTATCGAAAGGTTTTATCTGCAATATCTCAAGAATGCTTATGGAAACTGAGTAAAAACTTTCAGTGTATGTTGAGAGGAAATGGTCAGGGTTGTAACGGGATGGTGGCTAGAATGGCTTTAACCCTGCAGAAGCAGAAATTAGTTGAATAATATTCCACTCGTACAAAGTTCTGGTATAAACTATAATCAAAATTTGTTATAAATAAATAGCAAGAAAAATTTTAATTTCTAATGAGAAAAAAAACAAAAACGTTTTACAAAAACTCCTTCTATTAACCAATAAGAAAAACTGTGTCAATTACAAACGAACATATATTAATAAATAAAAAAAAAACTTTTCCAACATAAGAAATTATTAAAAAAAAAGTTACCCCCGAGTCTTCATGGAATAAATATCATTATATAAATATATCATCAACATCAATACAGGAATGGGGAAGTTTCCCAATTATCTTGCAGGAATTGGAAGACCAGACAGCTCAATTTGCTGGAAATCCCACATTACCAAAGAAACAATAAAGCATTTAAGTGAAGAATGTCCGACTAGGATCAGACACAGAGTGTAAACATTCATAACTTGGATCCTAAGCAGGAAGATGTTGATGCGGAGGGTAAGATCCAACAGTAGGTAAGGTATATGATAAAGATGGAAAATTTTACTTCCTTGTCCTGTACTCCCGTATCCGAAGATTTTTTTTTTTGGGGGGGGGGAGGTTGAAGAAATTAGCCCTTGTAGCCTGAGCGTCGGCTCAGTGATTCCACCCACATTAATAATAATAATACAATGAATTATCGATTCTAACTTAAAACAAACAGAAATTCCCATAAACAAGATTAGAGCTAACTTCCCTAAGCATTTGAAAGATCAAAGCGTCATTTGGGCTGTAATTCAAATAAAATATTTTATCTAAGTTTTCTCTTGCATAATATTAACAAATCCTAAACGACTGAGTTCTCCAGAAATAGATCAAATATTAAACTAAATATTCATTAAGTATTAAATAGTCAATTTGACTTTTATTAGTGATTTTCAGTAATCTTCATTATTATTGTGACTTTCGTACTTTTTTCCATTGATGTTTGAGCAAATAAATATTGAAATTTCAACAAATAAACAGAAGTCTGGAAAAAAAAAAACTCTTCAGCAAAGCGAAAATGACACTTTGGCCTTTCGAAGGTGTTGGGCAGTAGCCCTACTTTCGTTTCTGGCACTTTTAATTCGTTTTTAGTCTGACTTGACTATTGATTATAATTTACGTTTGTTTTGGGTCTTATATATTCATTGATATTGATTTCAGTTCGTTTTAAATTTGAATCACAATATTAAATGTTATTTCTGTGCGTCTACTGTTTAATTTTTCCTTTTCTTCTCTTTTCTCTTTACTTATCTTTGAAAAACCTTCTTTTTCAAAAAGTTTTTTTTTTAAGTTAGCTAGACTAGAGTTAGCTAGACTGAACATAGTTCCCAGAGCTTGATCATTTAGTTTCTAAGCTAAAGGGGTTATGAGTACAAACTTGGCAAGCACTTTTCAGCTACATAGTGTGAGGAAGTTTGAGCACACAATGAAGATCCTAACTATGAAGTTCTGTGTTGAGGAGGCTATGAGTGCCAACTTGGTGAGTACTTTTGAATTATAAAGTTTGAGGAAGATTGAGCTAACCTGAGATTGAGCACAGTCCCTGAAACCTAATCATTTGGTGTTGATACTAAAGGAGCTATTAGCATCTGCTTAGTAAGAACTTTTGAATTATAAACTGCGAGGAATATTGAGTACACCAAAGTTTGAGCACAGAACCCAGATTCTAATCATTTACTTTCTATGCTAAAGGGGTTATGAGTACAAAATTAACAAGCACTTTTCAGCTACAAAGTGTGAGTAATATAGAACACACGAAAGATTTAAACTGTTTAGACCCATCTGAGTTGTAAAATGGGGTAAAATAGAAAATTTGAAGCACAACAACTTTGTAAATATCTGTAAGGAATAAAATGAAAGATAAATATTAAATAAGAGCAACTAATACAAATTGCAAGAAAAGGGGCTCAGAGGTGTTACATATGGGGTCCTCCTCCAACTGCTATTGCCCTCTGGATAGCAACACCTTTGAAATTAATGTCAAATAACTTACACCTACAGACGGTTATTAGCTATTTTAGTTTAAAAAGAATAATTTTTCAAAACTAACGAAATATTGTAGTTTAAACAGCCTTTCTTACCAAGTCATCATAGAATGTTTCGTCAAACTCATCCTGTCCACTCTCAAGAACCTCATCTTCTTCATCACTATCAGCTTTGCTTTGGCCTAGTGTAGGAGCCTGTCGTGATGCGGTCCCAAGCTGTTCTTCCAATTCTTGTTGTTGTAACCTTGCCTGTTCCAAAATCTTTCGGCTTTCCTTCTCATGGACATACTACAAAATTTATTCATAAATGAATATATACTACGACAATTATAAAAAAAAAACTATAAAATCCTTATCATATTTAGACAGAGTAGGATAAGGTGGATTTTCCCTTAGGATCAATCCATAGTATCACCAAAGAGTTAAAATTTGATCCCATAAATAAAATTTATTTATACTTAATAGCCTTTTCTATCCCTTAGGAAATCCTCCAATACACCAGCATACTAATATGATAGAAATTTACAATTTCTCGTTTTTTTTAAATACCTTTTGAATCATTTGCTATATTATTGAAAAAATTATGTATTTGACTATTCTTTCTTCATTTATTATTTGGAATTTTCAATTTGGCGAAGCAACTTTATGGCATTGTTTAAAAGAGTAAAAAAAAAAAAAAAATAAAGAATAAAGCTTCAAATATTATTGTCTCAATTTAATGATTCTGACTAAGGTTCCTGCTCAGGAGAATTTAAACGATTGAAGCTCACTTGCTAGTGATATTGGCAAGTCCAGCACATGCCAGTCAGCGATGAAAATGATGCAAAATATCTTCTGCAGCCCAGAGCATGAGCCATTGTTTAGTCACTCCTTGTTGATTGGCTTTGAAGGTGTCAATGCTTGGTGAACCTGCAGTTGTCTATCTTGGAATGTTCCATAGGCTTATATGCGATTAGAGAAGAAATTATTCCTTTTCCTTGTAATTACAAGCAAGCAGAACTTCTATGCTGAGTGACATCTGGTTTATGATGACTGGGCAAGCTGGTTCATTATCATGTCAACTCTTAATCAGCATATAGAACAGCTTTTCTGATTGACATCTGGTTTTGATGATTGGGCAAGCAGTTTCATTATGATGTTACCCCTTCATAAATGGTATATCAAAGTGAGTAGTTTAAGGCTCTGCAGATGGAATGTGTGCTCATTATTTTTAAGCTCGTTGATGCATTTTTCTGCCGGTCTTTGGATTTATTCGAGGGCAACCTGGTTTATTTTATTAATCACCATAGAAACGCACTTTCCAAACACTAATCGTGGTCTCACTACGATATTCTAGAGTTTGGTTATCACAAAAGGGGATTTGCTTGTGATAAGACATTTAAATGGCACCATGAGTTTAGTACCCTTGCTATAGAACTTATGTGTGTCAGGTGAATTTGAGGTCTATGTTCGAATTAGGAACTACCAAGTTGCAATCCTCACCTATAAATGTCTAAGTCAGTTGATAGCTTCTGTCTTTGAATATCATTAGACAAATCATGACCACAATTGAATATGTAGGTTGTGAGTTTAGTATGTGAATGTAGGTTGTGAGTTTAGTATGTGAATGTAGGTTGTGAGTTTAAAAGAGTAAACAAATTAAGAATAAAGTAGGTTGTGAGTTTAGGATCACCACTCATTCATATGAACTACATCACATTCATGTGTATGTCTTATCAATTTTGTTTTCTTTTTTAAGACCTTGCATGCATAAGGATTATTAAGGAGAAAGTGCAAAAGAACTATTTCAGTTGATCATATTTTGAATTAAACTTATTGAGCCTTAATCGCTAAATCAACAAGAAATATAAATGGAAAAATGGTCATCTTTGTGATTGTTTATGTATGTATGCATTTTTTCTCAAAATGCCTTAATTTTTCTCGGAATTAAAATTTTACGTTTTCTAAAAAAAACTTTTCTAAAAAAAAAGTTTTCTAAAAAAAAACTAAAAAAAAAAACTTTTTTTTTAGACCTGACACAACTTTGGGAAAAATTCGATTAGAGTATTAACTTTCGAAAAACATTTTTCAATGTGATCAACATCAAATTCATAGGCCTATGAATGTATTTTCAATTCTGTTTCCTTTATTTAGAACTTTACACAACTCAAACTGAATTAGGAGACAGTGCCGAAGAATTTTTTTCAGTTGATTATTGTGAACTAAACTTCCCATGCCTAGAGGCAGATAAGGGAGAAACAGCAGACCTCCAGTCAGCCAATCTTGTGCCATGGACCAGAGCTCATTCAGAGTAGTTTTATGACTAGTTGCATCTTCCTCTAGTGTGATTTTCTGTCATTCCCTTTTTTGAACTTAAGGTGGGGTCCTAAATCATACATACTGTGGGAGGCGTACTGAAATATACTGCGTTGCTTGCTTGCTTGCTTTAGTTTATTTCCTTGTTTTTCTTATGTGCTTTCTCCATTAAACGATTATACCTAAACTTGAAGTCTCGCAAGGAAATGCGTAACATGGTGTCAGAATAATTATCTGAAGATATTTTTTTGGAGTCAAAGGGGTGAAAGGACTAATTTGGTAGTCCATATACCCTTATACAAATTTTGGAACTGGATGCTGAATGAATGTTTAAAAGCTAAAGTTTTCAAAAATTGTGCGTAATTTTTGTCTGTGTCCTTTTTCTTATACTGCTCTTTAGTGCATTTTTGTTGTGTACAGAGGGTAACAATAAATTATTATTAATGGACAATAATAATAATATATAATAATAATAGCAATAATATATTAATATAATACATACATATAATACAATAATGTAATATATATTATATAATAATATAATATATATATATATATATATATAATAATAATATATATAATAATAATAATATAATATATATATATAATAATAATATTATATAATAATAATAATATAATATATAATAGTAATATATAATATAATAAAATAATATATATATATATATATATATATATATATATATATATATATATATATATATATATATATATATATATATATATATATATATATATATATATATATATATATATATATATATATATATATATATATATATATATATATATATATATATATATATATATGTATATATATATATATAATTATAATATAATAATAATATAATATAATAATATAATTTTATATAATATAAAAACAGCACACCCTGCCCCACAATCGACTGTTTGTCAACCAATCTCAAAACCACATGAAAGCAATTTGACAAAGCTGCTCATCTGATGTTTACAGTAGGCCTACCTTTTATTGGAGAAGGTGAAAATGTTAAGTGCTCATACTTGTTGATATGGGTTGGAGAAAAGGGCGAGATATACTTAGCCCATTCCAAATTGTACAATGAGAAAGGAATAAGGTGAACATTTACATGAAAAATCCATTGAGTATATTCAATTCATTTCAAATCCCATAATTTCCTCATCCATTCTTCACGAACGGAATCAGAAAGAAGGGGTTACAATTGAATCAATGACAACTCTAAAGTTGCTGGCCTTAGATTGTGATTTTGGTGATAGCTCAGATGAAATGATGAGAGATAAATTGGTATTTGGTGTACAGAGCGGCTGGATAAGAGAAAGACTGTTAAGTGAAGGTGGGACAATTACACCTGAAAAACGCTATTCAAACAAGTTGAGCAATTGAAAAAGCAGTGGACTCTTGTGCAAAAATGAACCAAGTACTGGCGGCATAGCCCAAAGCAAGATATACACAGAAAAAAGTGTTGCAAAAGACATTAAACAGTTACTTCTGTGTGAATTTCTATTCCCGTGAATAAAAAAAAACCTCGCAAAAAGGACCATCTGTTCAAAATGTTGGAAATCAAACTATTTTGGAAAGGTTTGCAAAAGCAGGTCAGTCAATGAAATTGAGGGCCATTCAGTTGAAAATGAAGGAAGCAGCCGGTACTTCATTGAATGTGTTGACTGTAGAATTGGTTCAGTGCATAAGTTGATGATTAAAGTTAACCTGAATGCCACAAAGGCAAAAACTTCAAAATTTAAAACAGGAGCTGAAATTTAAAATTAAAATTTAGATTCAAAATTTAAAGCTGAAAGAAAGGATATCCAAATGCAACAAATCCTTGTGGGCTGTGATGACGTATTCCATGATATTGGGGCATAGCCCGGAAAATGTCACATGTATTTGCAGGAAGCATTAGTACCAACAGTCCAGCGGCCTAAAAGAGTTCCCTATGTCCTTCAACCATAATTTAAAGAACAGATAGCCTTGGCATCATAGAGAGGGTGAAGAAATCGACAGCCTGGGCGAATTCTGTTATTTTTGTTAAGAAACGGGATGCTACAATCCGGATTTCTCTTGATCCAGTTGATTTGAACAAATGCAAAAAGCGTCCACATCAATACATTCCTAAATTTAATTATATAGCAGTACACTGTGCAGGAGTGGAGCAATTTTCAATACTGATACTAGAAATGGCTATTAGTCAATGGTTTTGGATGTGGAGTCTAACAATTTGACTAGATTCAGTACCAAATTTGGAAGATAAAGATTCAGGATGTATCCTTTTTGACTTATATCAGCGCAAAATGAGAACCAAAAGAGGACGGAAGAGGCATTGGAAGGTATCAATATTGGGCTGATTATTGATGACGTTGCTGGAATGGCTGGTAGTACAAAAGATCATGATGGGAAACTGAGGACAGGTCTGGAAAGAGCTCATGAAAAGAACATCAAATTCAATAAAAAGAATTGCCTCTTTGACGCCGAAGCTATCTTTTGCATTGGTCATATACTGTCACAAGGAGTTACAAAATCTGACCTTCCTAAACTTCGGGCAATAAGGGAAATGCCAGCCCCGATAAGCAAAGATGAGATGCAGACTTTGATGATGCAGACAAAGATGAGATTTAACTGTCTGTCAAGGTATATTCCAGGCCTCTCTACCCTAAAGCAACCCCTTTGGGAGTTAGCAAAGTCAAAGGAGTTTGAATGGAAAGCAGTGCACAACAGTGCCAGAGTCAGAATCTAGAAGGTTATTTGTAGTAATTTGGTATATCTTGTTCAGACACCACATAGCAAGTGTTGAGACAAAGTTTTCAAGGAACCTTGGAATCATGAGAAGACTCAGTCACCAATTCCCTACAAAAAATACTGATCCTGATTTACAATGCAGTTATCAAGCCTCACATTCAATATTGTTCTACAGTTTGGCAATCTAATTTCAAGACACATTTACAGAGACTAAACTCACTTCAGGACAAAGCACTTCAAATTTTAGGCCCAACACCAAACAGACTATCAATGGCATCACTTTACACACTATCTTGCACTGTTTTTTGTTTTAAATATTTTTCAGGAGCACACCCATCACCATTTAAAGGTTTATTCCCATTAGCATCACAAATCAATAGTTTAAATATACGATCTTCATCAGACATTTATATACCCCTGACACCGACAGCTAGGTCGGAATTTTCTCCTAGAATTGGGTGTGCTAGAGAGTGGAATGCACTTCTGCAAGAGCTGAAGTCATATAGGTCTCTCGGCTCCTTTAAAAAGAATGTAAAAAAATATCTAAAGGATTAAAAATTTATTTACTAGATTTATTTTATTATTATTATGTTTAGAATTTTTTATATTATTATTATTTATTATATTTTAGTTTGATACTTCAAGGGGTGTGAGCGGAGGAGAAGTTGTGTTAAATTTATTGTTATTTGATGGCGGTTCGGGGTGGAAATTGCAGAAGACAGGAGGCCATGCTGTATTTAGAGTGTACAATTATTACCAGCCCAAATGTGCATCAATGCACAAGGAATTGAGTTAAGTGTATTTTTTTTTTTAATTAAAACCCATACTGAACTTGAGCTTGACACTAAAAGCGCTGTAGTACAAGTGATAATAAATGCATCACAGCATGGACTTGGTGGTCAGCTGATTGCAGATCATGCAGCAGTAGCCTTTGTCTCTGATTAACAAAGAAAAGCAGTACTCTTTAATAAAAAAGAGTAGCTGAGCATTGTATTTTCAGCACAGATTTCCACCAGTACATTTGTGGTAGAAAGATCATTGTTACAACAGGTAGCAAACCATTAGAAGCATTTTTTTCCAAACCTATAAACAGAGCACCATGTAGATTCCAAAGAATGACGTTAGCGCTCCAGCAATATGAACTGCCATTCCAGTACAAGCCAGGCAAAGGAAATATTGCTGCAGCTGCTTTATCACGGATGCATTTACCAGACCAAGACCTAGAAATTCAAACTGAAGGAGAAATAGCAATCCACGCATTCTTTAGAGATGTTCCTGTAAGCAGAATCAAGCTAAAGAAAATCCTTCAGGAAACGCTGATAAATAGCAAGTTAAAAGCACTGTCAGATGTCAATGGATCTGGCTGGCCTAATGATATAAGAAAAGTGTCATCTAAAATTCTACTACATTAGAACTAAAGAGACATGCTGGTTACCAACAATGGTATAATAATGAAAGGCAGAAGTATTGTAGTACCTAAGACACTATCTGGAGATATACTGCAACAGCGTCATCCCTCACATCTTGGAATAGTGAAAATCAGGCATGGAAAAAGTTCCAAATCAGCCAGTAGCAGAATTCCAAAAGCTGCTGACACTTTAGCAGACCAACTTGTGTTTTGAGAGCTTTTCTTTGAGCAAAAAGTATTTTTATATGTAAAAATGGTGTTTTCAGACAAAATCTACAGATAAATTTCACTAGACCACGAAAACTGCAATTAGCATTGCTATTATGCTACCCCACTTTTTGCAAGGCATGTGAAAATCAAAGAAAAAGGGCAGACCCAAATCACAAAGTCAATAAGAAATATAAACAATATTAAAAATACATCCTTGCATTTTAGACAAGGTGTAAAATACTTGTATTTTTATAGCAAAAATCCTTCACAAACACTAGACTCAAGATAAAACTACTGTGATATATCACTCTCTGTCCATACTGCACACATTTATGCTGCACAGAGAGCCTTAATCATATTCACAGTATTTCATAAGCTATGAGAATTTTCCACATAGTCTCCTAGTTCAGAGTTGAGAGCCTTCAAAACGTGTATAAACATCAATATAAGCTACACTTGCCATTCACTTGATTCTTCCAATAGCATACATAAGCTAAATAACAAATTGCAACAAGAGCAATTCGGATGAAGGCCACGTGGTCCATCCTGTAATATAGAGTTCACTTGGGCCTGGATTCTGTTAAGTAAGATTTAACACAAGACTTTGCTTCCAACAAACAGGAGTGTGATGCCTTAACAGCTATCAAATACTGTCTTTCTTCCTTTCTTAAACAGTTTCACAATAATACCTTTGCTGTCCCTTCCATATAGAATAAATGCATTATTGTGAAACTGTTTACCACGGGAAGAAAGACATTATACAACAGCTGAAAAGACCAAATGTTGAAATACTAACATTTTACATGCCAAAAAAAAAAAAAAAATCTAGATAGCTCACAACTTTGTGAAGAGTTATTTCTTGTCTTTTTTTTCTCAGCGCTGATCATATCAAACCTATGGTCCTATAAAATCAGATGGCCCATTTATACCATCATATGAAACGCTCATCAAGAATAAGCACTATGATAAAAACAAGGGTTCTGTAAAAAATAAACTTGTATTAATCAGGATGACTTAAGAGAAAGCACAATTATTCTTTTTTCTGAATTAAACTTATAAAGCATTAATCAAGCACAATTATTTTATTTTGTTTATTTTTCTGAATTAAACTTATAAAGCATTAATCACCTAAAACAAAAAGAAATAGAGAGACAAATTTTGTATTTGTAATAAGTATTAAATTAAATGTGTAATAAGTATTAAGTAATACTTTGTAATAGTACTAATACTTTTTAATAAATATTAAATGTGTGAAGGAAAGAGAAACAAGAAAAACAAGGACACAGCCAAATCAAGGATTTGCCAGGGTTACAAGACAGGTGACAACAAGCATCACAAATTACAAATGAAAGTGATACAGCCCAAAACCTGCAGTTAAAAGACAAGCAACAAAAAGAAGCCCAGTGAATTGCAAACAAAAATGATGCACAACAAAAACTTTGTAAATACATTTTAATACCATATAGGCTATAAATGACATATGACAAAGAAGAATAAAAATAAATGAGTAATAAAATTAAATAGCCAAGATGAATGAGAGTAATCATTCTCTCTGATGTTGTTGAAGTGAGAAGTGGAGTACCTCAAGGAACAGGAAAAAAAAAAAATTCAAGCAGACTTGGACTCATTTACTTGTTGGACAGGGACTTGGAAGCCCAAATTCAATGTCCGGAAATGCAAGGTTATCCTCTTTGGTCTGCTTTGGCTGTCCACTTTTTTTTAGAATTCTGACAATCTAGTTCTTTAGTCAAGAAGGGGTGCAATTTGCCATTGGCAAGAGGGGTGGGAACTGGTCCCTCCAGATCCAAGATTGCAACCCTAGACCTTGGTTTGCCCCCCCTTCACCTGAAATTTATTTTCTGAAAAAAAAATTGTCAAAATTAGGATAAGCCTGCATAATTCAAGTATCCAGAGAAACGGGTCAGTTTTCTTTAGTATATTTTTGTCATATGGTAATATATGACTCATTTTTCTGTTTTCACTTGATCTGCAAAAATTGGCTCTAAATTATCCTCTCTCCCAGGGTTTTGACAAAGTTACACCACTGTTGTGGAGGCAATTCTAATATTTATTGTAAACAGCTTACCACAATCTTTTAGAGAGGCAATTGAGATTAAAACTTAGCCTATATAAATAGAGATCTTTCTATAAATAGATATACAGATGATATTTCCATATGCTCAATTTAATATTAAAATACTCAAGTAACATGTTTCATCAGTTTAATTTAAGACCTCCTGTCTGCATATCTAATGAAAATCAAGTTTGTAGGCAGGCTAAGTCTATTGCTAAGTAAAGGATTCTTGCACAATATAATTTGTGAATGGTCTTTCATTTATCTTGGCAGTTTTGATTCAGTGTGTATTTTCCTCTTCTGAGGTTTATTTCAAAAGGTTAAATTTCAGTCAATATCTGCTTACTTTTATTTCATATTTTACACTGACTGACACTACCCTTGTTATGTTCACCTATTTGGTTTTATTTTTTCTTCTTTCCTTTATAAATAGCTTGTTTAGCATTTTACACAGGGCAAAAAAAATCTAGTTGAGCTACTTTTTGCTATCTTGGAAAGGGGATAGGTTAGGGAAATGAAACTTTTAGCAATAAATCCAGGACCAAAAACATACTATGTGAAGATATTGCCAAGCTTCTATGTCAACCTCCTTCTCATTTCTAAGTCTTAGAAGTATGCCTATTTGACTGGTATACCCATACCTATTGAAATGTTGACAAACATTGTTTTACCTCAATTTTCAGTTATCACTTATTTACTCTAGTTTTAGTTCTGAAAATGCAATTCCTGTTAGATTTGAGATGAATTTTAAGCTATACCAATGGGTTTTCTCTAAATTTAGGAAATATATTTGCAGATCTTTGAAATCTCATAAATTTGGATTGAGCAAAGTTGTGAAGCTGAAAAGTTTCCTGGTTCTTCATTTAAGCAGAAGATCTGTTTTGCAAGGGATATTCACCATACAGCTAATATAAAATAGTATAGTTTATACATAGAGAAAAAAAACTTAGCCAATCATTATATATATATAATTTTTTTTAGGTGACTTGGTGATTGATGAACATGTAAATATAGGAATCTTTAAATTTGTCAACCAGTTGGCTATTAGATCTCATCTCTACAAAAATTTCAGTCTGAATTAGCCAATTAGTCAGCTAATAATAAAATTATATAGGCTATACACTATTAAATTAGTGAGCCAGTTGGCTATTAATATCCAGGTAACTATTATAAACTTTAGTTTAAAACAGCCAACTAGTCAGCTATCAATAAAGTTTATAATACACCATAGAATAGCAACTAGCAACTAGTTTGCTATTAAAACTCAGCTTTAGGCCTACACATTTTGGTAAGTTTCTAGTGGACTATATTATTTAGCTAAGATGAAAGTGAAAATAATGCCTTTTTTTATTCATAATTCAAGAATTGCTTCTGGGGTAGTTGCATCTTGACCCCTTAATGGGGCTTAATGGGGCTACAAAGGTATTTTATATGAATAATGAAAGTGCATAAAAAAAGCATCAAATGATATTTTCACTTTCATACTAGCTAAATCATAGTGCCAACTGCATATTTACCATGAAATTTACCCAACCCCCTAATGTGCAAATATATAGCCTATCCTGAATTGTTTATGGTGAAGTTTCAAATTGCAAAATTCAGTGCTATTTTTGCTGATGGCATTTGAAAAACTTGAAACAGTAGGAAAACGGTTTATATTTGAGTTGCCTAATAAATGAGGTTTGAATTGTTATAAATAAATATTTTTGGAATTTCTTACTCTTGAACAACTAATTTTTAAACTAGTGATATATTTTTAACCACTTACCCATAACTTAACTAGCGTTGAAACTTCTTTGTGTGGTTACAAAACTAAAATACTTTCAGGGCCCCTTTGAGGGCTCAAGATGCAATTCTTGAATTATGAAACAGCATAAAAAAGGCATAAAATGATGTTTTCACTTTCATCTTAGCTAAATTATATGGCCCACTAGAAATTTTCCCACATTTTTAGATTAGCCAACCAGTTGGCTAATAGATCTCACCAACAGGGTAAAGGTACCAATGAATTGACAGTGCACTTTCAGAACCCCTGTCAAAATTTTCCTTCAAACCGGAATAACTCTGCTTAGCCGTGAGTTGGAGTGTCATCTCTTGACGCCGTTTTTGTGTTTCAACAATAGGAAACGTTGACACAATATCTGGTACACCCAGATAAGCTAAGAACATTTAATTCAGTCAGTTTCCTGTTTTTGACAAGAAAGAAGCTCCTGGCAATTTTTAAGGTATGCAATGTTCAAACTGCTGTTACTTGGTTATTTATTGCAAAAAAAAAGTTGGTATTAGCACCAATACATCAAGATACATCGGATTTTATCTGAATTCTAGTCACATTAGCTTTTTCTTGATAAAATTAAATTAAAATGGCAACACATATTGCATTGTCAAAACTAGGTTCCAAGTGACAAAAATTCTTGTTTAATGTGGTGGAATACCAAGGGCACTAAAAATGTTCCTTCAGTAAAATTCAACCATAGATAATGGCTTCTACAAATTGATTTATTTCTTTTGTGAATATCTTGTAGTAACCTTGTCAAAATTTTGACAGACAGCAACAGGCCCTGTAAAAATATAGGTAACTCTGTTGAAACTTCACTGAACATATAAAACAAATGAGAAATAATTGGTGTCAAAATTCCAGGGTTCACTGACAAAAATATAGCTGTTGAATTTATGGGTTCCTGCTATTGTCCAAATTGTAGAGGTTAACATGGAAGTGGTTTTCCCCTTTCCTTAGCACTTGTCAATGAAACTAAAAAAATTTGTCAAACTTGGGAAATCTTATTTTCTGGGGGGGGGGGGAATGCCTTGAACCATGTCATAGAAATTTCAAAATTGCCCCCCCCCCCAAAAAAAAAATCCTAACCTATTTTTTGGGTCAAGCTAACAATCTGCATAGGAGAATAAAATCCACTAAATCAAATATAATGGCAATAAACTTCTTAAATTTCTTGAAATCCACTCCCATTTTCCTAGAACCTATCCCTTCTGAAATGCAACTAAATACTATTTGTATTTAATATTGTGTATTAAAATTTGTTAAACCAATTTTGTTATACTAAATACTTGAAACAATTTTATTAGTTTTATTACTTCTAGTTTTTGAACAGTGTTCTATACTTTTATGTATTAAATGAGGCTGAAGAAAAATAAAGAAAGAAGAATATATGTGTCAAATACACCAGATTCTGCCCACAGGTATTTCCTAAGTATTTTGACACTTGTCACATTGGGTTCCAACTTGCATCAAAAGCAGGTAACTTTTTTGTTGTGTCAAATTTGTAGGTTAAAATGCTCTAATTTTGGAAAATCATCTACCCTTTTCAAATAAAACTTCAAACTTCTCATCAAAAAGTTAGATTCCTAGATGTTTTTCCTACATACTGCAACTCTTTTCAAACCAAAAGTCTCTAATTTAGGACTTTTGGAGTATAAAAACTGTTTTTTTTTTTTTTACAAAAACTGTCAAATCATCAGTACCTTTATGCTGCATACACTTCAGCCTGAATTTGTCAGCTAATAAGAGAACTGTATAGACTATCCTTTATAGAACTAGCTAACTAGTTGGCTATTAATATCCCATGTATGTAAACTTTAGTTTAAAATAGCCAACTATCAGCTATAAATAAAGTTTTTAATCCACAGTAGAATTAGATAACTAGGTTGCTACTAAATTTTCACTTATAACCACATGTTTAGATTAAGCAGCCTTCACATGCATGTCTAGCTAGAATCCCATGTCTAGACATGTGTCTAGCCAGAATTCACTGTCTATGCAACAATCATTCACAAGTAAAAGTCGGTGCTTAGCTAAAACTACAAATTCAGTTTCAAATAGATTACAGTTTTTATTTCTAGCCAATCAAGAGATCTTATACAGGCAAAACTTTTGAAATAGAAATCTCTATTTTTACTGTCACAAGATAATGGAAGAGATAGACCAAACAATTGCCTTAGAGTGCTTCACTATTATGTCAGGTGTAGCATACTTGCCTAAAATTAAAAAAAAACAAAAAAAAACAAATAATGAGAAAACAAAAATTCAAGTTCAGTTTAAAATGTAAACATAGATGATGAAAACAGCAGAACTTGACACATTCTGATTGGTTGTAATTGAAGAGTCTAGAACTCAAAGTCTAGCCAAGTGCCCTGTCTAGCTACACATCAAATTTTACTTGTGAATAGCTGTTGCCTAGAGAATGAAGTCTGGCTAGACATGTGTCTAGACATAGGATTCTAGCTAGACATGTATATGAACAATGCATTAGCCAACCAGTTGGCTATTATATCTCACCTAAATATAGGCCTACACTACAGCCTGGATTAGCCAACTAGTCAGCTAATAAGAGAACTGTAGATATTTTGGGTAAAATTCTACTTTAGCTACTTTTGGCTATCTTGGGAAGGGGCTAGGTTAGGAAAATGAAACTTTCAGGGATGGGTCTACAGGCTAAAGTATATCCTGGCAGATATTTTGAATTACTTATTTCCCCTCCTTCTCTCTTTAGAGAGTCCTTACCTTTGCTGACCTTTCAAAATCTGTGTTATGAAAGTAAAATTTTTAAAAATAGATCTCCTGTTTAAATAGTGTTCAACAAAATTGTTATCAGCTTCACAACTTTGCTCTGTCCCAATTTATAAGGTTTTAAAGATATATAAATACATTTCCTAACTTTGAAAAAAAACATTGATATGACTTAAAATTCTGCTCAAATAATAGGAGTTGCATTTTCAGAACTAAAACCAGAGAAAGAAAACTGACAACTGAAAATTAAGGTAAAATGGTGGTTTGTTATAATTGCAATAGATAATAGACCTGTCATGTAGGCAATTTTCAGGACTCTCTTGAGGGATGACGAATTTAGGTAGGTACTTCAAAATACCTACCCATGACATACTTTGGTATTTGTTTAGCCTTGTGACACCTGATAAGGAGACATGTTAAGAAAACAATTCTTACTTTGAAATATGTATAATGATCCTAGTTCTTATATTATCTAATGGGAGAACCTTTATCATCAAGTCTTTCCTCTAAAAATCCTTCTTTTTCAGCTTAAAAGAAAATGTTTCCAAAACCCACACTGCTGAGATTCAATGCCTAAGCCTTTTGAAACTGCCACTATAAATTGCCGCCAAATAAGTTGTTTTATAGATAGTGTTTATGCCTGTCTTTTTAATACTTTTTTTAATGAGCAGTGGTGCAAATACAAAATATCAATAACAGTGTCGAAAATCAAAATATTGCTATATATATACATATACATACAGAGTATATACCCCCACCCCCCTAATGTCCAAATATATAACAAATAAACAAAAATTGAATTCTGAAACTAAATATAACCAAATGGACTGTACCCCAATCCCTAAATTTATCCAAATCACAGTATATATTTGCACATCAGAGGGGTGGGAGTATATACTCTGTATGTATATGTATATTAAAGCAATATTATTATTTTTTAATGAGCACTGGCAAAAATACTGTTTTTTTAATGAGCAGTGGCAAAAATACAAAATATGCTCAGAATTGAAAAGAAATGAAAGAATATAAAAATTACCTTTTTTGATTCTTGGATGATCTAGCAGTTTCACAATCAGAGGGAAATGAAGAGGTGATTAATTTTTAATGATCACATGATATAGATGATTAAATTATAATTTGACACTTGATTTGACAAATGATTAAATAGAGACACTTGTGATGAGAAAATTTGATTTTTATTGGGTGGTGCCTTGACTAGTGTCAGGTAAACTTTGATTTGGATGATGAGTATCTGGTTTGTATAGTTCAGCAGCCTGTAGCAATAGATAATGCAGCCTGGCCCTTTTATTGGGAAAAAAGGTTTTCCAATAAAACTCGGCAAGATATCCAAGCATATGTTTGTCCAATCTCCCATACTTGGGAATCACTTCTTGCATTGAACGCCATAGACGTTCAATATTTTGTGTGTGGGCCCTGGTCACAGGGTCCACAAAATTCAAAGAGTGGTTGACAGTTAAGTGTTGAAAACCTTGCATGCCTAATCTATTATATGAGCTCCAGCAATCAGAAATTATAGTTGTACCTGGATGTATCCACTCTTTTATAATTTCTAGTAGAGTGTTGGCACTTTGGTCAGGAACGGGAACAATAAAAAAATTTCTAATGTCTCTCTCAATATCTCCAAACACCCACTGTCCTTCAATATAGCGTCCCCTATTGTATTTTCTTTTCCCTATCTTTGCTTCATATATTTCGAATATTTTTCCAGGACCACCCAATTTAGAACTGTGTTTGTCAATAAAGTCAATGCATATTTTGCAACAAAAACTTTGCCAATCAACAGCAGTTGCTTATGATATGCCAATTTCATCAACCATAAATTGCTGAATATGAGCTCCTCTATCTAAATTGCAAAAAATCACCATAATCTCTGCTATTTGTTGATATGATATGTTTACTTTTTCGCACCAAGTCCCTGTATTAATACTTTGACTAAAAGTGCACTTTTTTTTAATAATGTTATGTCCATGTTGCTCCATTCTTGTTTTATTACATCGGAATCCATTTCGTAATTCATCAAAATAGCATTCATTTTGACAATAAGGGCAAAACATTGTAGTTGGCAAAATGTTATGATTTATAAATAATTGCTGTACAGCACCTTGACCTTGATGGTTTAGTCTAAAAGACATAATTTTATTGTAACATAAAACACATAATTTTTTTGTTAATGGCATGATTTCAAACAGAATTCACAATTTCTATAATTTCAATATACCACTACTTTTTCATTAAACACGTTTTTTGACACACGCGCTAAACGCTATAATCCTGCTAAAAGACAGGCATGAACGCTATCTATAAAACAACTTATTTGGCGGCAATTTATAGCGGCAATTTCAAAAGACTTAGGCATTGAATCTCAGCAGTGTGGGTTTTGGAAACATTTTCTTTTAAGCTGGAAAAAAAAAGGATTTTAGAGGAAAGACTTGATGATAAAGGTTCTCCCATTGGATAATATAAGAACTAGGATCATTATACATATTTTAAAGTAAGAATTGTTTTCTTAACATGTCTCCTTATCAGGTGTCACAAGGCTAAAAAAATACCCATACTTTAGCCTGTAGACCCATCCATGAAAGTTTCATTTTCCTAACCCATCCCCTTTCCAAGATAGCCATAAGTAACTAAAGTATAGCCTAATTTTACCATATTTTGTAGCATATATAATTTGAAGCAATATTCTAAGTTATTTTCCCTTCATAGCCTATACAAAAAATATTGGTCAATATCTACCAAATCATATTATTGAGTTAGGAATAAAGTGAATACACCATTCAATTCCTTTTTTTAATGCTGATTATAAATATAATAAGCATGTCTATCGGAAATGTATTTCAGCCCCCCCCCCCCTATATAGGCTATACCTAACCAAACCTAACCCTGAATTGGCATATATACAGGGGGGGGGGGGGGCTGAAATTCATTTCTGATAGGAATGCTTATTATATTCGTAATAAGCATAAAAAAAGGCATCGAATGGTGTATTCACTTTATTTCTAACTCAATAATATGATTTGGTAGATATTGACCAAAATATCAACCACAAAAATCTTAAGCAATCAAGAAAATAGTTAGGCTATATGCCTACCTTTGAATCTTCATCCTCAGTTCTATTAGCACGAATTTTATTTCTGCCAGTTGGCCTAACTATTTTTTCCGAGCTGATATCTTCTGCTAGTGAAGAAACTCTTTTCTGAGCTGTTATTTTTAACTTCTGTGCTTTTCCCATTTGTTATTCAGCACGTTCCGTTTTATTTGAATTATCTGTGTTACTAACAGATCAGTGTTGGCACTCGACGGATATCCGAAAGCTTTGCCGATCGATGAAAAAAGCGGTGTTTTTGCGGCATCTTTTCCACCCAAACATGGTATAAATGTTTTGATACCCGCAATGCAAATGCGTCACCTCTAGTTTCAACCAGAAACTTACTTTTTAAAAGTAACTTATTCCTTGCTACTTTTCTAGCAAATGGAATTTTTAGTAGTAGACTATTTAAGCAGTTGACCATTTATATATAGTGAAATTATTTCTTTTAAGTAGTAGATTTTGCAATGGACTTTGAACAAGAAAGGTAGAAAATTATGAAAACAGACCCCCCAGATACACACGCCATATATAAAAGGGAAAATAGTCCCTAATGATGAATTAATATCTTTTCCCCAGTTTCTGGCACTCTCACCCGTTTTTCATCCCTAATAGCTCGTCCAGACCATCTGTTCTCTAGAAAATTGGAAGCAGCATAATGTACACTTTTCTGTTTTAAACTAGTTTAAAAGTTTATTAATCAATATTTTTTTTCCTTTTTCTAACTTTCTCCAGAAATACTGTGCATAGGTCTACTGTTGTCTTTGTCTCATTTTTCGATTTTCGTCTCCTCTAATATACCGGCCATGAAAACGAAAAAAGAGACAAATGTGCCAGTCTACGCTTCCAGTCTTCCGCCACATTTTTTAAGAGAGTAGATAGTTTGACGCACTCCAAAAGACAGGAATGCTAGATTTAGAAATTTATACTGGCTCAGCTAATATGCAAACGACATTTTCGAACCAAATGCTCAATTTTTCCTTTTTTAATTTTAAACGCTTTATACTACAAAAGCAGTTTTTACACAACTTAATTGCTTAAAATATATTTCAAAAAATTAATAAAAAGATACTTGGCGATGAACTTGGAAAAATTTAAAAAGAACACAATCTCTCTGTTTCTTTCAAAACCGAAAAAAAGTTGAACACTTTTTCAACTCAGGAAAGGAAAAAACCGATCTGGTACTGGGTAGTGGTGTCTACAGAATCCCGTGTTCACGTAGGAATTTTTACATTGGTAGGACCCATCATCAACTAGGTGAACGTTTGCATGAGCACAAAATTTCAATAGATAAGTCCCTGAGATTAAAAAATAACTATGACAACTTTGATTCGGCATTAGCTTCGCATATTTCCGTAAATCCGACCCATCTGGTACTTTTTGACGAGGCAACCTTAATATCAACTGTAAATGGTCTACCACAAACTTTTAAAGAGGTAATTGAGATAAAAAAAAAATACACGAACCAAAATTTAGCAATAAATAGAGATACTCAAGATATTTCATTAAGCCCAATTTACAAAAGTTTAATTTTGAAGGACTCAATCAATATTTTCACACGGTATAACTTAAAAGAACCTATTTGCATATCGAATGAAAACTGAAACGGTAGACCAGCTAAAACTATCGCAAGGCAAAGGATTCTTGCTCAATCATCTTGGTAAATTCTTTTTCATTGATTCCTGCCTGGTTTTTATTTAGTGTCTGTTCTGTCTTTGTCGGGTAAACTTCGAAAGGTTAGATTTTCGTTTTTTTTTCTTTGGCACTGAGGACGACTTGGCGGCGTTCCTTGTCGAAATAGTTTCTTATTCCTCCTTTCTTCATGGTTTTCCACTGGATGACGAAATCCTCGATTTCACCTGTTTTTATTTTATTTTTCGTTTTGTTATCTTCTTTCTTCTCTGAGTTTCATTTGTCATGCTGGGCAATCCGGCACACCTCCATAGAAATGTCCCTTACCCCATGGAAAGACCCCCCACGTAAGCCCTGACCCCCACTACCAGAAAACATCCCCCCTGAAAACGTCTGAATGCTTCCCAATAACCAATAAGATATGTAAACATTGGGCAAAGTTCATAACTTGCAGCCCTTCCCCCGGGGACTGGGGGGGGGGATTAAGTCATCCCCATATACATAGTCAATATACTTTTCAACCATGCTGAACAAAATGGCTATCTCAAAATTTTGATCGGGTGACTTTGGGAAGAAAGAACGTGGGAGCAATTTTTTTGGTCACACAAAAAGGGCACTGGAAATTTTAAAATCCATGTGAAGGAGCCTTCCCGCGATATTCTAGGACCACTGGGTCGTTACGACCGCCATTGGGAAAAAAAACAACAAAAAACCACACGCATTTGTGATCTTTAATCTGGTAAAAGTACAAAATTCCAAATTTTTGCAGATATGAGCTTGAAACCTTTTCAGTAGTGTTCTCTGATAATGTGATTTACATTAAGGTTCTATAGCTTTTAGGGGGTGTTTCCCCTTCTTTCGAAAACGAGGCAAATTTTCTCAGTGGCGTTACTTTTGATGGGTATGACTAAACGTGATTGAGCTTATATTTTTTAATTCAGCATAAAAATCTCATTCCTTTGATGCATCTTTTGATATCAAAATTCTGCTTCTTAGAGTTTTGGTCACTACTGTACTGGGTCGCTCCTGACTGTGATTCTTGACCATGAACTGTTCGAAAAACTTTTAAAAAACTGTTAAAAAGTGTACAATGTTCTTACCAACGATTTTTGCTGTTTTCCTCCAATATCTTCAGGTAGAACAAATGAAAATTACGCCAACTTCTGAATCGAGCATCAATAAACTCAATCCTTTCACATTGTGAATTTTCTTTTGGTCCCTAGACTCGGTGATTTAACTGGCTAGATTTTTATTCCGTTCAACCAAAGTTTTCACCCCACCATGCTTCATCCATAAAATGTGACTTTCTTAAAAACTTTTCATTACAAAACTATCCAGTTGGACTGCACCCAGTTTTTCACCTAGCTTCCTGTTCGATTAAAACAAAAAAAACAAGTTTTTTTAAATGAAAGTAAGGAACGACATTAAAACTTAAAACGAACAGAAATTATTCCGTATATGAAAGGGGCTGTCTCCTCCTCAACGACTCGCTCTTTACGCGAAAGTTTTTTTATTGTTATAAAAAATAAAGTTGTGTGACAGTCAAACTGTCACACAAACAAACAGAATAATTTCTGTTCGTTTTAATGTCGCTTCTTACTTTCATGAAAAAAAAACAACTTGTTTTGTTTATTTAATTTCTGAACGTTTATAATTAACGCAGCTTTGATTTTGGCTCACCGTACATAAATAATTAAAACAAAATTTGCATATTAATTGTACTTTATTTTGGCTAAATGGCTTTCTCGAAATTTTGTTCTGACGTAACTTACGAATTAACTTGCGTAAAGAGCTTTTACATTCGTATGTTTTTATTACATATATTGCAGAGTTCGCCCCCTAGTAAATACCTCACTCTTCACGCTAAAGTTAGAATTACAAACTAATGAATCACAAAGGCAAGTTAATTAGAATAGATAGCTCTTTTGAAAGTACTAAAAAAACTTTAGTGTAAAGAGCGAGGTATTGACTATGAGGCGAACCCCCTCATATATGTAATAATTTCAGTTCCTTTTAAGTATTAATGTTGCTCCTTATCTTCAGTTGAAAAAAACTTTTTTTTAATTTAATTTCTGATCATTTCTTTAATAATGCTGGGAAATTCGGCGCCTCCTTCCTAGAAATTTCCCTTCCCCAAGCAAAAATCCTCCATGGAAAGATCCACCCCCATAACCCCCTTCTTCGACAACCACAACCACTAGAATAACCCCCTCCTGAAACGTCTGTATACTTCCCATTAACCAATACTATATGTAGTCAATGGGCAAAGTTCATAACTTGCAGCCATTCCCCTGGGAACTATAGGGGATTATATTATTCCCTAAGATCTTTTGATTAGGTTTTAAACTATGCTGAACAAGATGGCTAACTATAAATTTTAATTGGATGACTTTGGAAAGAAATTAGCGTGGAAGAGGGACAAGTTATCCCCCCAGTTTTTTGGCCAATTAAAAACGAGCACTAAAACTTTTAATTTCCGTTCAAATGAGCTCTCTCAAGATATTCTAGGACTACTGGATCGATACGATCACCCCTGAAAAATAAACACGCATCCTTCATCTTCCTTCTGGCAAAAATACAAAAATCCACATTTTCGCAGATAGGAGCTAGAAACTTCTATAGTAGGGTTCTCTGACACGCTGAATCTGATTGTATAATTTCAAGTTCCATGATTTTTAGGGGTTGTTTTCCCCTTTTTTCGAATATAAGGCAAATTTTCTCAGGCAAGTAGCTTTTGATGGGTAAGACTAAACTAAATGGAATTAATATATTTGAAATCAGCATAAGAATCTGATTCTATTGATGCATCTATTGATATAAAAATTCAGGTTTTTACAGTTTTGGTTATTATTGAGCCGGGTCGCTCCTTACTTACAGTTCGTTACCACAAACTGTTTGATCACTCAAAAGACTAATTAAGACACCATCTTCGCCAACAGAAAAATCTATTTCTAAATTCCAGGCCCCACTAGAGCCGACTTGTGACAATTGATAATTTGAGTGCTTGCCCCCCCCCCACCAAAAAAAAAAAGATCCGTTGAATTTTTAACTGAATCCTGAAAATTGTAAGACAACATAGGGTGGTCGCTCCAAAAGTGCATATAAAACTTGTCAAGTTTCTAACAAAAACTAATATGTAATCTATAATATTTGAAGATTTTTCACTTCTAAGAATTCTTTTGTGCTTATTCAAAGAGCTTGAAGCATAATTTTTTTTTTTTTTTATGAATAATACTTTCATATATGCATGTTGGAATTAGGACTTAAGTGACTTGGATCAAAATTTGTTATATATGCAATCTAATTTGTTCTTATATAAGCAATTTAAAGGGTTTTTCACATATACGTCCTCATTGGATCTTATTCAAAGAGCCTGATTCAGAAAACCTTTTCTCATATATATTACATTAAAAGCATTTTTCACTTGTGTGCACTTGTTTATGCCCGATCAAACATCCAGTCTCAGCAAAAGTTTTCTTACAAATATCACACTGGAAGGGTTTTTCATGTATGTACTCCTTTATGTACTGGTATGTACTACCTGGTATGTACTCCTTTATGTTTAGTCAAACAATCCTGCCGAGCAAAATTTTTCTTACAAATATCACATGGGAAGGGTTTATCACCTGTATGTGATCGTTTATGTCTAATCAAACTTCCCAACTGAGCAAAGTTCTTCTTACATATATCACACTGAAAGGGCTTTTCACCTGTATGAACTCGTTTATGAATAGTCAAATGTCCCGAATGAGTAAAAGATCTCTCACATATATCACATCGGAAGGGTTTTTCACCTGTGTGCACTCGTTTATGACTAGTCAAATGTCCTGACTCAGCAAAGTTTCTCTTACATATGTTACACTGAAAAGGTTTTTCACCTGTATGTATTCTTTGATGCCTTTTCAAATCACCCGATAAAGAAAATCTTTTCTCAAATATATTATATTCAAATAATTTAACTCTTTTATGTTTCCTTAGATGCATTTGCAGTTTGCGTTTACTGGAAAATCTTTTTTTGCATATTCTGCAATCATGTTGTGTTATGAACTTTTTGTTGGGCGAACGGTAATTCAAGAGATTTCCTTTATCTATCTGGCCAGTTACTCTAGAATTCAACTCAAGTGTATTTAAACTAACGGTTGTGGACAATTTCTGCCAACTAACTTGAGAGGTACCTGTAATGTTGTTTCAGACTCTTGTTCTAAAAAATGACCAAGTAAAATTAATTGTTCTTTTATGTTATGAATATTCTCTTGCAAACAAACTGGACATCTTAAGGCTCCACCTGAGCCTTAAACATGTAAACCCCACCTGACTCTTAAACCCCATGCCTTCTCAAGACCAGAATTTAATTTGCACTTTACATAAAGTAAATTTTTAATGTTTTTACTTTTTGAACTTTAATAAACAAAAATTATCAAAATTTTAAGGAATAAATATCTATATATGTATTTTAAAATGGCAATACATAGTCATTTTTTTTTTCTGTCTAAAATTAGGAGCCAGTTATTCATGTTTAGGAACCATACATTTGGTCCAAATATTTGTTTGAGTACTGGGATGTCTTACCTTTTAGCCTAGGGCTACATCTGACACCACTAGGAGGGGGGGGGGGGGGGTGGAAATTCTTTTTGGCATCAATCATTATACTTTTAGAGCACTTAAGGGATAATCTACAGCAAAATTCTAGTTGGAGGTTTCTTCTAATCTTGAAAATTAAATAAGTTAGGATAATAAAACTTCCATGGATAAAGTCAGAGCCTAAGTTATACTATAAGAGGGTTTTTCTAATCTCTTGTTCCTACTCCTTCCTTATTTTTAAGGATTTGACAGTACTTTGGAAGACTGGTCTGCTATACTTGTCTTAATCACTGAATAATTGATATTTTCCTTAATTTTGTTTTGAGTCAGCTTTTCTTCTAGGTTTAGACCACAAAACTCAGATAATTGTTTGAAATCAATGTTTTAACCCATTTTTATGTTCAAAAATTATGGCAAGAAATTATTATTTCCAGGGGCTCTAAAAGGACTTAAAATCAAATTTGCAAAAAAAGCAATTCTTATATTCAGAAAGAGCCTAAAAAATGGTATCAAGTGGTATAATCACTTTAATCGTAGGTCTATTATATAAACTGCTCTATTTATACTGGTTGTTAAACTGATTTATAACATTAAAAATTAGGATTTTGCCTTTTTATGAGGCTCAATACAATTTCATTGGGACTTGTGTGGGCTCTAGATCTAGTTCTGAACTTTTCATTTTTATAACACAAATTTTGTGTAACTTTATCAAAGTTTGATGCCCTAATGGTCCTAGGACATCTAGAGAGGGCTCATTTGAACATTAGTTAAAAGTTCTATTGGCCTTTTTAAGTGACCAAACAGATTAGAGGGCAACTAGCCAGCATCCTCAATCCCATTTTCTCCAAAATACTTTAATAAAAATCTTTAGATAACCATTTTGTTCAGCAAGGCTGAAACGTTCCAAAACTATGCCTTTGAAGATAACAGGGCCCTCCGAAGCCCCTAGGTATAGTTCTTTAAATTATAAATTCGCCCATTGTTTATGTGCAGTATTTGTAATTGGGAAGTATACACATTTTTCGGGAGGAGATTTATGCTTGACGTGGGTTTTTTGTAGATTTTGTTCCTGGAAAGGGAAATTTCCAAGGGAAATTTTACACTAAGGGGATTTGACATTTGAAAATCTTTTTTTTTGTTTAACTATCTCTTTACTAGCTTTACTTTGCACGTGGAGATGTTCAGGGTGAATTTTCCACGGAAAATTTTTGGCATGATTTGATTTCTTTAAAAAAAATTACGTGGAAGGGGGGATTTCTGAAGTGGTCGGAGAGATGATTATAGCATAAAGTATGTTTTCAAGTGAAAATATGCTGAGGATAATTTAAAAGATGATAAACGCTGGCCAACCTTTTAAAGTATATGCCACTCCCTCCTCCCTCTAAAGGGCATTAATTTTTTTGAATTTATGGAAAGTTCCAGGGAAATTCCATGGAAGGGGGAATTTCTGAAGTAATCGGAGAGACGATTAGAGATGAAAGTATGTTTTAATGTTAAAATATTATTATTATAATGTGAAAGGCACAAAAACACCGACAGAAATTTTAAGTTATATGTCTCTCCCTATTCCCGAGCAATCTCCCCCCCCCCAAAAAAAAATATCTGTAAATATTGTATACGCATAAATTTGTAAAACAACTTAAAAGGCCCAACCAGTGGCCATTTTACCATGTTTACTATGGACGTTCAGATTATCCTGAAATGCTTGGACTTTTCAACTATGCTGAACAGATTTGTTACTTAAAAAGCGCACTAGAACTTTTAATTTCCGTTTGAGTAACTCCTCTCAGGATGTTTTATGACCATTGGTGCAATAAGATTATCACATTGTAGCAAAATAAGAACGCCTCCAAGATCTTCATTTGACAAAAAAAAAAGAAAAAAAAGGCTGTTAAATTGGAATAACAATTATTTGCAACTCGATAACATTCTTTATTATAACGTCTTAAGGGCAGGCGGATGAATAACTTCTCTTATATTTGGACTATTAATTTCTCATTGTAAGTTATAATGTTGCTCCTAACTTTCATTTGAAAAAAATAACGTTTTAAAATTTAATTTCGGTAGTTTTGCAAAAAAGGCCTGAAAATATCCCCATCCCTCTTTGTGGAACATTACCCCCTGAAAATGAAATTTCTCCCATAAAATACTTATAAGATCTTTTAAATCTGAGCACTTACTTTTTAAGCAGCTTTAGCAGCTAAAATAGTTTTGCCGATGCCTTATTCGCAAAGGACTGAATCTACGGTGCTTGTGAGAGAAAAACTACTATATTTCTGAAAACGATAAAAAATGTCTTTAAAATAATCTATCCCAGGCTATCCAGCATAAGTACTTATCTTCATTATAACATACTGCTGTAATCGTTTCGATACGGTTGACCTATGATCTATTAGTGACGCTAGTCAGCACGTAAGTTTGATCGGCAACAAGAATAGATATCCATTTTAAACAACTGGCTGGTCAATTTTCACTGACCTTTGTAAGATTCTGAAAACGCGTAAATTTTTTTTCTACAATCGGCTACAACCCGAGATATTGTTTAATGTGTTTTCCTCTATTGGGACTATTTCTAGTAAAAAACTATGGGAAGCTAAAATCATACTAAATTATAAAAATCTACTTTTCTCTTCTACGTAACGGTAACCCTATACTTCTGCCTCCCAGTTTTAATCTCGTTTCATCTGATGTATATTTTGTAATATCTAACCATTTCCATTCTAGATCCATTAGTCTGTAGAGGAAATCTTTCTAAGTATCTGAATTTGTCTTTGTTTCAATTCTAGATTTTTAACCCATGTGTTCCAACCGTAACTCAAATCGGCCAGCCCTAGTCTTTTAGAGTTTTTACAAGTCCCTTGCATCTTCAGTCGGCATCCTTCAAACGCATTTTGTGTTTTACGATTTAAGTTAGATTGAATTTTCACTACCCAGTTTTATTCCGGTCTACCATTTGATTCAGTTTTTTTTCCGCGATTGGAGATATACAAATGTACATCTTCGTTTTCCATTATTGGTTGAAGGATTACCGTACGCATTAAATCTATAAGAAATTATTGTTGAGGTGCTTGGAAGCTCTTCCTTTGATTATGTCTATTATTAGCCTCTTTTTCTCCGTTTTCCTGTCTTTCGTGTAATTCAATAAAATCTACATTTTAAAATCTTAACGACTCACGAACGAATGCTGATGATATAAACAGTGAAATGACAAAGGAATAATCGTTGAATAAAGTATAGAAAAATAAGAAGAAGTGACGTACTTAATAAAATAATAAGCTTAGAAATTAGAGTTGAAATACAAATAAAAAGATTAGAGATTGGGAAGCCATTGCAATGTAAGTGGTCAAGTAAAGTTCAAGTAAGTTTATCAGAGGCAATGTTATAGCGTTTTCAAAAATAGCCATTTCATTAAAAAAAATTCAAAGGTCAGACAATAAAAACTACTGTGTCGATGCAACCCCCCAAGGCCCGGAGGCAGGCGTTATAAGTAATACTCTGGGGGCATATATAATTTTTATGGATGGGATACATGTATAAACTTCGGAGAGGTTTCATTTGATTGTAAATTGAAAGTTCTCGTTCACATTTTAAGAGTCACAAGAGATTGGAAGGCAACTAGCCCCCCCCCCTCCACGCCCTAAATGCGTCAGAAAAAATTTTGAAATTGAAATTGTGTTAAAAATACTTCAAAGTTCAGATAACAAAAACTCTGGTGTCGACAAAGCCCCCCAGGGCCCAAGGGTAGGCGTTGTAAGTTATGCCCTGGGGGCATATATGGTTGTTATGGATAGGATGTGCGTATAAACTTTATAGAGGGCTAATTTGAATGGAAAATGAAAGTTCTAGTTCAGCTTTTGAGAGTTAAAAGAGATTGGAGAGAAACTAGCCCCCCCCCCACCCCCAAAACCATTTTTTCCCGAATGCATCCGATAAAATTTAGAGATAGCCATTAAGCTAAAATCGTTCAAAACTCAGATAACAAAAACTCAGGTGTCGCCACCCCCCCCCCCCAGAGCCTGGGCGCAGGCGTTGTTATTTATGCCCTGGGGTATATATGGTTCTTATAAAAGGGATAATCGTATAAACTTCAGAGAGGGCTCATTTGATTGGATATTAAAAGTTTAAGCTCACTTTTTAATAGTCAAAAGAGATTCGAGGGCAACTAGCCCCCCCATGATTTTTTTTTCCAAACCCATCTGATGAAAATTTCGAGATAGACAGTTTGTTAAAAAAAAATATTTCAAAGGTCGGATAAGAAAAACTCTGGTGCCAATACAGCCCCCCAGGGCCCAGGAGAAGGCGTTCTAAGTTATGCCTTAAGGGCATGAATGGTTCTTATAAAAGGTAATGAAAGTTATAGTTAATTTTTTAATATTTAAAAGATATCTGAGGGCCACGCGGCGTGCCCCCCATACACACCCTTTTTTCCCAAGCCTATCCAATAAAATTTTTAAAATGGCCAGTTCATTGAAAATAATTCAAAGGTCAGACAAGGAAAACTCCGTTGTCGATGCAACCCTCCATGGCCCGGAGTCAGGCATTGTAAGTAATGCTCTAGGGGCATATAATATTTTTATGGAAGAGATGCATGTAGAAACTTCGGAAAGGGTTCATTTGATTGGAAATTGAATGTTCTCGTTCACTTTTTAAGAGTCAAAAGAGACCTGAGGGAAACTAGCCCCCCCCCTCCTCCACACTCTAAAGGCATCAGATAAAAATTTTGAGATACATTTTGTTAAAAATAAATCAAAGTTCAGATAACAAAAACTGCGGTGTCGACACATCCCCCCAGGGCCCGAGGGTAGACGTTTTAAGTTATGCCCTGGGGGCATATATGGTTGGTAGGGAAGAGATGCTCATATAAACTTAACATGGGGATCATTTGATCGGAAATTAAAAGTTGTAATGCACTTTATAAGAGTAAAAATTGATCGGAGGGCAGCCAGCCTCGCCCTATACTCTATTTATTTTTTTCCCAGATGCATTTCATATAGAAGGGGTCATCGTATAACTTCAAAGGGGGCTCATTTCAAAGGGGACAAACTTCTTTCACTTTGATACAATCATAGGAAAAAACATAAAACAAGTAAAAACATAAATGAATAAATAGATCTTAAAGCGAGTAATGCTTAGATTGAGTATGAAAATCAAGCTTGAAACAAAAAATAAATATTCTGCTATTGAAGCATAAATAAAACTTAAAACATACAGAAATTAAATAAACTATCATTGCAAACAAACATAAAATGAATATTAATGTAAATGAATTAATAAATCTTAAAACGAGTGAGACTTAAATTAATATGCAAAGCAAGCTTGAAACGAACAAAAATCCCTACACACAAGAGTTTGGGTCTCCTTCCCTCACTCTAAAAGTCTAAAAACTAATGCGTCACACACCAAGAGATATTTGTACGTCTCTTGGCTTAGGGCCGCTTGGTTCTGCCTTCAGTCGTAAGTAGTAGTATTCTAGTTAGAGTCAAGATTATACTTTTTTAATTCAAATCCTAGTAATTGTTATCTTATTAAGTTAATCCCGGAACTCTTAATTTCTATCTTGATTACTGATAGATGTGAGGCCAAATTCCTGAGACTCAGGTTCAAGTTTAAATGGTACCGAAATGGTTGGAAAAGTAGTCGTCGGACCATCTTCTAGTTTGGGAAACAAAAAAGGGTCTGAATTGTCAAACTGCTTCTTAATGTCACTTGGTAAAGCATCTTCAACTTCTAAAAACATAATTAAAACAGATATAAAAGAAGTTTGACCAAAATGTATATAAATTTTACGAAAAGAAAATTAAGTAAATTCAGACAAAGATGTAGTTAAAAAAAGTTATGTTCCCGGGTCTAACTTACATCCCTTGCCCTTGCCCCAGGGCTCTGGGGATTTTATCAACTCCAAAGGCATTATGACATTGTCTTTGCACTATTTTGAGCACAATGGCTATGTCAAATTTTTGCTCAGATGCATTTGGGGAAAATAATACGTGGAAAGGGGGGGGGGGGCAACTTAAGAGTTATTTTTGACTCTTAAACTGGAGAAGTGGAACTTTCAATCTCCGATCAAATGATCTTCTTTCAAAGTTTATACGACCATCACCTTCCATCAAACGTTATATGCCTCCAGAGAATAAATTACAACCCTTGAACCTGGGATTTACAGGTCTGTGTAAAACTTGGCTATCAAAAATTTCGGTCGAATGAATTTGGAGAAAAGAGAGCGTGGGGGGGGGTTATTAATTGCCCTCCAATCCCTTCGCTCTTATGGACGATACTGGAACTTTCAATTTCCGATCAACTGAGCCCCCTCCCAAGTTACGACCACCCCTTCCATAAAAACCTTGTATGCCCCCAGGAAAGATTATCTTATCTTTCAACTATCTTTAACAAAATGGGTATCTCAAAATTTTTATGGGATATATTCGGGGTAAATAGGGCATTGGCGTAGGCAAGTTGCCCTCCGATCAATTCTCGCTCTTAATACGGACACTAAAATTTTCAATTTCCAATCGAACATGCCCCCTCCAAAGTTTATACGACCACCACATCCAAAAAAAATTACGTGTCCCAAGGTATAACCTTCAGCATGTGCCCCCAGGCGCTGGAGGGGTTGTGTTGACCCTGACTTTTTTTCTAATCTTTGAACTATCTTTAACAAAATGGGCTAAAGGGGATGCACTTGGGGAAAAGAGGGTGTGGAGGAAGGGGCTAGTTGCCCTTCGATCCCTTCTCACTCTTAATACGAGCACTAAAACTTTCAATTTCCAATCAAATGAGCCCCCTCCGAAGTTCATACGACCAACCCTTCTATAAAACCTTTAAGTCCCAGGGTACAACTTTTACAAGTGCATCCAAGCTCTGGAAGAGTAGTGTCAACCCAGGAGTTTTTTTTATCTTATCTTTTATTTTTTTTGAAAAAAAAATAAAAATCTGAAAATTTTGATCGGATTCATTTGGGGACAGAAGGGGCGGGGGGTCTAGTTCCCCTCCTAAAGCTTTTGACTCTTAAAAAAGAACTTTCAATTTTTAATCAAATGAGCCCCTCCTAAGTTTATATGACCGACCCTTCCATATAAACCTTATATACACCCAGGGATTAACTTTCAACATGTGCCTCGGGCTCTGGGGGATTTTGTTGACCCCAGAGTATTTTTTATTATTTATTTTTGAACTTTTTTGATCAAAATAGTTTTGATCACAAAGTTTTGATTGGATACATTTGAGGAAAAGACAGCGAGAGGGGGTTAGGGGGCAAGTTGCACTCCAATCTCTTTTAATTCTTAAAAATGGCACTAGAGATTCCAATTCTTAATCGAATAAACACCCTCTCAAGTTTATAACACCACACTTTTCATATGAAGTGCATTTGGAAAAGAAAAATTGTAGCCTTATGGCCTTTTCTATAGACAACAATAATACATTACCTCTGATAACATTGTTTTGGTTCGTACTTATTCAGGAGGCAAGCTAAGTTACGTTTTATGCTCATCTATACGGATCTGTTTGACGGACTCTGTCCAAAAGAACACCGTAAATGCTATACGATATCATGGAATCAAAAAGAGAAAGTAAAACTTGTCCCAGACATAGATTTTGCTGAAGATTTGACTGTCCTAGTTGAAAACATAGAAAGCAGGTGGGGGAGTTAAGATTGTTTATTTACTCCTGCATTTTAAGACCATTTTACGAATCCAAGAATTATTTCGGGAGGGGGTTCGAAACTTAGGGTTCTCTTCCCCTTTGACACCACCTTGGTTAATAATGAATAGTAATCATCTACCAGGTCTAGCAATGGGGCTCTATTTCTGAAAATGTTACCAGTTTCCCCTAGCCTTTAACTTCAAGTGTCCGCTGACAGAAATATTTTGGCCCTTTTTTTTTACTTGATCCCTAGAAAAGTATGCAAACTTGGAAATTCCGATCTTTTGAATTTACTAATCAGACTGTATTGTGAGTTGTGTCCCACACCAAGAGACATTTTGTAAGTCTCTTGGCTTAAGGTCACTTGGTTCTGATTACCATAGCATATGGTAGTACTTTTATTAGAGTTGATATTTTATTTTTTCAAGTCAAGATTTATTAATTGTTATTCTATTTAGTTAATCACAAAAATCGAAATTGGTTAAACTCATCAGTAATAGATGCATAGCTGAATTTATGAGACTCAGGTTCAAATTTTCATGACACAGAAATGCTGGGAAAAGTGCTCATCAGACCATCTTCAAGTTTGGGAAACATTAAAGGGTCCAAAATGTCAACCTGCTTCTTAATGTCACTTGATAAAGCATCATCAACTTCTGAAAACATAAATTAAAAGGGATTTAAAACAATTTCGACAAAAAGAGTATTTAGTAAATTTAGGCAAAGATGTAGTTCCAAAAAACAATGTGATGTAAATAGAACACCTTGTTCTATAAGAATATTTTATGTAATGAGATCCTCAAAAAATTAGAAAACAGAGGCTCCGGTTAGTTTTTTAAGTGCGGCTCTGGCACAACATCCACGAAAGCGCAATAATATTTCCATTCTCTCAAAAGAGAATGGCATTGGGCATTGAGGGGAGAAAAGAGGGCATTGGGGGCCTCTCCCAATGCCCTCTTTTCGCCAAATGTATCCCATAAACATTTTGAGATACCCGTTTTGTTAAACATAATTGAAAGATCAAATAATCTTTCCCGGAAGAATGCAAGGTTTTTATAGAAGGGGTGGTCGTAACTTCGGAGAGGGCTCATTTAATTGTAAATTCAAAGTTCTAGTTGCCCTCCGATCACTTCTCACTCTGGATACAGGTGCTAAAACTTTCAGTTTCCAATCAAACAAGCCCCCTCCAAAGTTTAAATGACCACCCCATCCAGAAAAACTTACACGTCCCAAGGTATAGCTTTCAACATGTGCCCCCAGGCTCTCAAGGGGGTGTGTCGACCCTAGACTTTTTTTAAAATTGACCTTTCAACTATCTTTACATGGGTTAGATGGGATGCATTTGGGGGAAAGAAGGTGAGGGAGAAGAGGCTAGTTGCCCTCCAATCCCGTCTAACTCTTAATAAGAGCACTAAAACTTTTCATTTATAATCAAATGAGCCCCCTCCGAAGTTTTTACGACCAACCCTAGAATAGAAACCTTGTATGTCCCAGGGTACAACTTTTAAAAGTCCACTCAGGCTCTGGAAGGGTTGTGTCAACCCTGGAGTTTCTGTTATCTGATCTTTTATCTGTTTTTAAAAAAATATATATCTGAATATTTTTATCAGATTCATTTGGAGAAAAAAAGGGGCGGGGGTCGAGTTCCCCTCCTATAGATTTTGACTCTTAAAAGAAAAAGAGGACTTTTAATTTCCAATCAAATGAGCCCCTCCAAAGTTTATACGACCAACCCTTCCATGTAAACCATATATACACCCAGCGAATAACTTTCAGCACGTGCCTCCGGGCTCTGGGGTATTTTTTGACCCCATTTTTTTTTTTATTTTGAACAAAATGGTTATGACAAAGTTTTGATTGGATGCATTTCAGGAAAAGACAGCGTGAAGGGGGCAGGGTGCAAGTTGCACTTCAATCCCTTTTCATTCTCAAAAATGGCACTAGAAATTCCGATTTTCAACTGAATGAGCCCCCTCCAATTTTATAAGACCCAACTATCATAGGAAGTGCCTCTGGAAAAAAATGAAAACCTTATGGCCTTTTTTTATAGATAACGATAAAATATTGCCTCTGATAACATTGCTGTGGTTATTACTTAATCAGGATTTAACAGGGGTTACATTTTATGCCCATCAATACGGATCAGTTGTGATGTGTGATGAACTTTGTCAAATACTGTAAAAACTATAAGAGAGCTAGCACTCAGAAAGGGAAAGTAAAAATTGGCCAAGACATCGATTTTGCCGATGACTTGACGGTCCCAGTTGAAAACGTAAGCAAAATGAAAGATTTTTTTTAAGGTTCTGAGAGTTAAGGGTGCAAAAATAATTTTGAAAATTAATGTTAAGAAGACTAAGTTAGACTATCCAGATCTAAATTATTTGGAAAAAGTATTTCTTTCTGTTTCTTTGCATCAAATTTCTAATTTTTTGATTTCAAAGTTATTGAAGTTGGTTCCTCTCAATGAAGGAGGATATAATACATAGACTTTCTTGCTTAAAAATTTTTCAAGGCTCTAAGATCCTTAACTTTTTCTAGTTATTTATTCATACATTTAAAAATCATTTTAACAAATCCAAGACTTATTTAGGGAGGGGGTTTCAATCCTCCTAAACATGATCCTAACTAATACTGACAGGTACTCATCTACAATGTCTAGCAATGGCACTCCTCGTCTGAAAATATTACCAGTTTCTATTAGCTTGCAGCTTAAATTGTCAACTGACAGAAATATTTTTGCCTTTTTTTTACTTGATCCTTCGGAAAGTATGCAAACTTGGAAGCTCCAAATTTTTGAATATGCTAATCAGACTGTACTTTGAGTAAAGTGTCCAACGCAAAGAGACATTTGTACGTCTCTTGGCTTAGGGTAGCTTGGATCTGCATTCAGTCGTAAGTAGTAGTATTCTAGTTAGAGTTTAAGATTTTACTTTTTCAAGTAAAATTTTAGCCATTATTATTCTATTTTGTTGATCCAGGAACTCTGAAATCTTTACCTTGATCAGTAATAGATGTGAAGTCAAATTCCTGAGACTCGGGTTCAAATTTACATGATGCCAAAATGCTGGGAAAAGTGCTCATCGGACCATCTTCAAGTTTGGGAAACATAAATGGGTCTGAACTGTCAACCTGCTCCTTAATGTCACTTGGTAAAGCATCATCAACTTCTAAAAACATAAATTACAATGGATGTAAAACAATTTCGACAAAATGAAAATAAACTTGACAAAAAAAGTATTTATCAAATTTAGGCAAAAATTTATTTCCAAAAAACAATGTGATGTAGGCTAAATAGAAAATATTATTCTTTCAGAAAAATTTATGTGATTTCTAAAAAAAATAGAAAACAGCAACTCCTGAGCCTAACGTGGCTATTTGGTCTTATCAGTGCGATTCTGGCAAAACCATATACGATGGCAAAATAATAGTTTGATTAAAAAAAAAACTTCGTAAAAAAAGTTAAATTTTATTTTTTTTATTTAAAATCTAATATTTATTGAGAACATATATAATTTTTTGTTAAAGATTAAATGTTTTAAGAGCAAAAGCTGATATTTTGAAGAGAATTCAAGTTACCACTGCCTTCCAAAATCATTAAAGACAAAAAAATTACAATCTGCTCGAATATCAAAACACAGTATATTGAAGATCTCAAACTGGTGCCGGCTTAATAAATAGCGACTGACAAGTCTTGTGACATAAATGATACAGCACAAGTTTCACTTTTTTTTAACCTGATTTCACTTCTCAAGTGTGTACGGCATAATACACAAGTACCAAAAAAAGTTGACAAAAGAAGAGTATTTGTCTCCCAATTCTTTAAAAATTATTGTAATGTTCATGCTTGCCTCTTTGGCTGATAAATTTGCCAACCATTTCCCTTAACATCTTCACATGCATAACATTTAGTCGGAACAGAGAAAGTGAGACAAATAGAAAGAATTTTTAATAGATATTCTGCCAAGATGCAGCACTGTAAGAATTTCCTGTGGAAAGTCCACTCCCCAGAAGCTTCCTTCACCAAAGAAAAATTACCTCAGAGAATAATTTTTAAATTTAGAGCAGACGACAATGGGGGGGGGGAGGGGAAGGGGCATTCTAATGCCTGTACAAAGGAGCCCGCATTAAATATGCTGGGAATATTGGAGCGATACGATCACCCCTGAAAAAAAAAACACGCATCCATGATACTTCTGGCAAAAAAAAACAACAACAAAATATCACATTTTTGCAGATGGGGGCTCGAAACCTCTACAGTAGGGTCATCTGACACGCTGAATCAGATGGTGTGACTTTTATTCAACTTTCGTGACTATTAGGGGTGTTACCTCCATTTTTGTAAAATCAAGCAAATTTTCTCAAGCTTGTAGCTTTTGATTGGTAGGACGAAATTTAATTAATATTATTTATTAGGAATCAACATAATAAGCCAATACTTTTTATACATCTATTGACATCAAAGTTTCATTTTGAGTTTTATTTTACATTAAGAACAATCAAAAAAGAAAACATGATTGGTAGCTATTTTAAGTGTTTTCTAACGAGTTTCGTAAACACTGAAAATTTTAATATAGATGAATCTGTATCTATAGTTCAGGTATTTCTGTGTCTGATTGCAGTTTTTAACTTGTTTACATTTGTTCGGTTTTCTATTGTACTGACGAATCATGAAATGTCGCTCATCTATCTGCAGCAGTGGAGAGTAAGTATAAGACCCCGCTCTTTTATCGGCAAGGGAGAAATCTTCCGAATCCCCCTTCTCATCTTGATCATTTAATATTTTACCTCCAACCATTGTCTCCTCCCAGCCCGATGTTGCACAATTCAATATGCCTAAAGAAGTTTCTCTACGTCCACAGAATCTACTTTTGTTCGATAACCATACCCCCACAGACCTTTTGAATCCAACTGACCCTTCCCCAACACCCTCTTGCTTGTTCGCCTCCCAAAAGCATTCCCCTTGCAACTTTAATCCTATCTCCAAAGTCTAGGAAGTGGCCAACTAGTTTGGGCATTCATCATATTTTTGTCAAAATAGATAGTTCCTTGCCCAGGCACGCTCTGTTCCACTTCCATCTTCTCTCCCCTCCCATTATCCCTCCAATTTTTACTTCTTCTTACCCTATCCCCTTGAGCCCCACCCCCATGTTCATTTTATCTCTCGCGGCTAACGTGCCAATGCGACTCAAGTTTTTGCAGTTGAAAATTATCCTACCGTAAACACTAAATTTTCTACCTTGATGTCAACTCGAAAACAAGATCACCTTCCTTCTCTCTCATCATCTATGTCTTAGCCCTTTCCTTGCTTCTCAACGCCATAGATGATTTCACCCCTATATCTGTCTTTCTGAGGTACCAACTAGCAAAATTAAAGCCCTCTTCAAGAATTACTCATCTCTATTGATAGCCACGTTTCTCAAATCGCTTTTGATTTCATAGTTTTTTAGTTACAAACGCCAAAATATTACCTAACTAAAAATATTAACAAATTAAATTGAGTAGATATTATGGCTGCAAAAGAAGTACAGTCCCATACCCCATACTCATCACTTGTCAAAGTGTCCAGTCTACTAAGAGCTGTCCAGAGATCACCAAGTTGGAAACAAGGTGGTAATGTCTAGTTTTTTTTTATCTAAGAGTGATTTTTGCCCCACTATTACTCCTGTCCCTATTTTATCGGAGCATTATTAATTCCTTTGGCGAACTATTAAGCTATAAGAACTCCGTCCTCCCTTTAATATAATTGCAATAGCTGTCTTCTATTACTCGCCGATTCAAAATATTGATGCATAGATTATTTTCTGCGGATTGATTTCTGGAAGTGAATTTCGAAAAAGAGAGCATAATAGAGGTGAGATAGTGATTTTTTCTTGATGTTTATTGTTCAAACAATTATAAATTAATATGTCGTGACCCAAGAGCTGTTCAGCGGTATTTGTTTTGCTGATTGATCTTGCAGCAGTGTAAGTCTTCAGGAGAATCGTCAATAGGTAAGCGCCTTGTGACATTTGTATTTTTCTTGCTTTGAAAATAAATTATCATAATCAATGTGTTCACATAGAATTCCATGCTGAATATACCAGATCATATACTCTTATAATGTCTAATATTTTAATGCTTGTTCATACTGATTGCCTTCTGAAAACAAGATCAAGTCAATAGTGCAACCGTAACCAGTTTAAAGTAATAATCTGTTAAAATAAATTTCTTTTCAGGGAAACTCCTTCAGCTACAAACACAATTTAACAATCATTTAAATATACAAAAATAAACTTCCCCCCCTCCTCTACCTTTCAAAAAGACAAATAGAAACATTAAATCGTATTAATGGAATAATTTATGTGTGCTATTCACTCCTCCTATCTAACCAAAAAATCCCCAATAGTTTCATATGCTCAAAAATCTAAATAAACTGGCATATTTAATCTAAAAACTTAAACCTAAGGCCAAGCCTCCATTAGAACCAGCAAATATTAAGATTCGTCATCAAAAGATGTAGAGGCGTATTGTTAGAAGTCAGATTCCAATTTACATTGTCCTGAGATATTCCAGAAAATTCCCAGGGAGACATGTTAAATTTTAGGAGGCATTAAAGAGTTTAGGAAGTTCAACTAAACCTTTCTGTCACTTGATAAAGCATTTTCAACTTGTAAAATAAATTAGCCTTAGTTCAGTACAGTAGAAATAAAATTTAAAATTTACCAATGTTAAAACAAATCTGGTTTCATTTGTATCCAAATAGATTTTTTCATAATAATACTCAATTTTGATAGGTAGAACCAGGAAACAGAAAACAGGGAAACAATTCTTTATAAAAACCGGTTCAACCAAAATAAGTTATTTTAAAATATCAAGTAGAGATTATCTCACCCTCAACAATGTGACACTCGACATTCGAAGTAGTGTCACATATTGAAGGGTGAGGTGCTCCTAATTTTTCAGCCTCTCAGTACAAACAATTGAGTTGCTAAAAAATTAATATAAAGTGCTGCTATTTTACTGGTTTCTTTTTTGTTCGGTAAATGAATTTATGGGAACATATGCGGTAAAGTAAATAGAGGTAGATTGGCCAAAAAAACAAGAAATTTTAATAGCAATATCACCCAAATCAATCACTAACAGCGACCTCCCCTAACATTTTCTCTATTGACACATTGGAAAATTTTCCCTTTAGAAGTAAATTATTTCTAATGTACAAAAAAAGGGACACTAGCAGGAGAAAAGAATGACGGTTTCTACAAAAAATATTTTAACATATATGATAATATGTCTCCATAGAGAGAATTGTTCTTCTGCCTTTTTAAAAATAGCTCAGACTTCCATCAATAAAAAATTCAAGAATGTTTTTTTCTTGAAGTTTGACGATAGCCTTCAGGTTATTTTTAATAAGTTATGCTTACTGTGGATTAAACTTGAGGAATGTTGTTATTCGCCTAGTTGCCCTTAGCGTTTCAGTTGACAATTTTCCGGATAAATATTCGTTGTTATCTTTTATAGATTGTATCCGAGGAAGTTAATATTAAGGGAATAAGTTCGATAAGCGATGCTCTAACTCAACCGTAGATTAAATTGGAATTACGCACGATTAACGCGCCAACTATGTGTGTCATACGTAATTTCTCCATTTCATTATTCTAGATAATATTTGTGATCGATCAGTCAGAGTCAATTTTTTGGAACTAAAAAAGTCAGAAGTTCGGAATGCCAGTTTTCAATCTGTAGCAAGAAAATTGTGCATCCTACACAGACTATTTTCAAACAATGCAAATATACTTTCCGTACAGGTATGCAAAGAATACTGCATTGCAACTTTGATTTCATGTCTGATGTAGTATCCTTTAATATATTTTCTCCTCTATTTCCTAGTGTTAGGTTTGTGATTACTATTGCCTAATGTTGTCTTCTGTGTTTGTTTCTTTAATCTGTAATTCAGTCGGAAACAATCAAGATTGACATTTAAGAGACACAATATCATCTGGTTTAGACCAAAAAACAAAATCTGATCCTTCAATCGAACAATAAGGCATTGTAGATACCTCATTATGACCTCAACTAGACCCCGGTGCCGCGCCGATGAGGGAAGACCGGCGGCAGCGGGGCAAAAAACAGCACGCCGCGCCACCGGCGCGATCAATGTTGACCGCAAACATTAATGTTTTTATCAGTCTTTCTCAAATCCCAGCCTAAATTTACAACAGATTCGAGCCTATTCATTAGTTCGAAAATTCACAAATTGCTTGTAGGAAACTGATCTTATTTATTATTCATCAAGAGAATTAGAAAACTGCCAGAAACGAATGGCTGTGGCGTTCCAGAATCCTTGCATAATGTAAGCAGTTGAATTAGAAAATAGCTGTGCATTCGTATCAAATATAGTTTTAAAAATTAGTAGTTTTTTTCATCGAGCATTAATGCATATAAAACTTCAAATACCTTTTCACAAAATTTGTCAGTTATCTGGGTAAAAACTTTGAATATAACTTTGAACTTAGAAGCTTAATTTTTTCATAATGCCCTTTGCCTTAATCTGTTTTGTCACATTTAAAACAGTTGAAATGGGCGACTTTGATATTGATTGTTTTTTTTTTTTTGCTCTTTTGGATTCCTAAGAAGCCTTCTTTTATTAAAAACTGGTTTTTAATTACAATTAAAAAAAATACATTTTAAAGTTTTTTTTGGCTTCTTTATAGAATATATGTCATGTAGGCTAAGGCTGAACTGCTGCTTTTTTAATTGCTTTTGGCTGCTCTTTTGGATATTATTCATTTTTTCTTTTGGGGATTCATTCCAAATTATAAACTGATAAATACCTAATATCAGTCAAATTATAAACTATATCTAAAAGGAGTAAATTTATCAAATTGAAAAATACATGATGAACACTTCACATGAGAACACTTTAATTCCAATGACACAAAAAACACTTAATAGTTTATTCGCTATGAAGAAAAATGAAATGCCATCTATTTTCTTAGGTAAAAAATCAAAAGCTCATCCGTTTTAAGTGTAATTAAATGAAATAATATGCAGACTGAAGTAGCTCCAGGAAGATGTTGAAATGTTCATCCTAGTTCGTTACTTTTAATCCAAGCAAAATCTTAGGACACTTAGTATCAGTTATTGAGTTTAAGCTTTGATTTCCAAATGCTCACAAGAATTACCAAATTTAAGAAAGTCGCAACAATAAGTCACCTGTGGTCAAAATACTTTTTGATCCCCACCCTTTTGAAAAAGACTCCTCTTTGATCCCCACCCAGACTCAAAGCTTCTGCTATGGTCATTTCCATGAAAATCTCCTAAGAGTTTCTTTTAAAAATAGCTTTCAGGCGTAATTAGGGGTATTTAGGCTTTTTTTGCTTTTCTTCAAAGTTTTGAAATAAGTGGTACATTTGTTATATTTGTGCATATTTTTGGTAATCATTTGTGGGGTGATCCGATTTTTTTAATACGTAAGAACGTTGCAACATCTAGTACATTTAGTCAACTTAGTCAACTTAGTCAATTTAGTCAACATTTAGTCAACTTTTTGGCATCCCTGCTTTCAATAAAAAAAAATCAAGGTAGTATCACTTAAATATAATAACTCCCTATACTCCCCTTCAGGATACCATCTTTATAGGATACCATCTCTGCTTTAAAAAAAATAAAATAATTAACTTATTGGCACCCCTGCTTTAAAAAAAAGTCGAGGTATTATCATTTAAATATGATATCTTAATAACCCCCCCCCCTCTGGATACCACCTTGATAGGATGCCGTCTCTGCTTTAAATTATAAAAAAATGAACTTTTTGGAATCCCTGCGTTCAATAAATAAAATTTCGAGGTATTATCACTTATATATAATACCTCCCTACCCCCCCCCCCCTCTGGATACCACCTTGATAGGATACCGTCTCAGCTTTCATTAGAAAAATAATTTACTGAATAAGTTTGTTTGAATATGGTTCAAACAAACACGCAAAATAACGTTAAACAGCTTAGTGTTCCTTGAAAAAAAAATTGAGGGTATGAGTAACGGGGTACAAAGACAACAAAAAAATGTCGAAATTATTCAGATATTCCTCAAATTATTGGAAAACAATGTTATAGATCCACCATTGCAGTTAATAAGATCCAAATAGTCTAATTAAAAGGGAGCACACACAAAAGCCAAATTAGGCCAGTAGCCTATAAGAAATCACAAAATACCCAAGACAATGAGCAACTCCCAGTTGAGGGCCCGGGGTCTATCAAGATATTTCAATGGTTTCCCAGGGAATTTAATATCATTTTCTTCTGTCTCCACTTTAAATGAAAAAAATAATTATCTTTTTGGCATCCCTGTTTTCAATTAAAAAAAATGAGGTATTATCATTTAAAATTGATAGCCCCCTATCCCCCTCCCCTATAGGCAATAATTTACAATTTATTTATGAATCATATTTTAGGGGTAACTTCCGGTTCAATCTTTAATTCCCCAACTTTGTACATAGCTTAGTCTATAGCTAAATTTTGTCTCAACCGAAGGCTGTTTTTTTTTTGGGGGGGGGGGGTAAATATGTTCCAGAAAGAAGATTGTATTGTCTATCAGGTGTTCAATAATTTAGTATTAAAAATCAAGAAAATCTTATCTAAAAACAACAAAAAAAAAATCTGCAAACTTACAATTCAGCTGTAGAAACAATCTGTCGGCAGTCAATTTCAAAATCCAACAAAAGGCTAAAGCTGTATAGTAGTGAATGCGTTCTATAATTCAATTCAACTTGAAAATAAAATTCTTGAATACGAATGATGTAAGAAATAGCGAATGGGAAACTGCATTCGAAATGATTTAAACTCATTTCATAATAAAGATACTTTTTTGTCAGCATATGAAGAACTGTGTATATTGCAATATTTGAAATAGCATATTGCATCTGTCTGGTTTTTATGCAAAGTAACAAAAGAGAGGAAAATTAATGAACAAGAGAGCAGTGGAGAACCATGGTATGCACAATGATATTTTGCAGGGAAAGTTACTGGCGATAAATCGCTAGGGGTGGCACCGTGATTGCGTAATTTTTGAAGATTTGGGGAGCAAAATTTTTTTTCGGGGTGATGCATAGATTTTTCAGGGAAATACCCGAAAATTCGGGGATAGTGCAAGCTCTGCTTGATTTCTAATCAGGAAAATCGAAATACTAAACCACACGAGAAGGAAAAGCTCCAACTTTGCGGTTGACGCAATAAAGAATTGCCGCAAAAATAATTTAAAGTCGACCGAACGCCACCGCCTCTGCCGGTCGCGGCGTGCCTGCGGCACGCCGGCGGCGTTACGACACTTCGTCGGCGTTTGACCGGGCCTCTCGTTGGCGGCGTTCGGTCAATTTGCCGGCGCGGCGCCGGGGTCTAACCTCAACTCTGGTAGTATGTTTATTTTATTATACATGCCTAAAGAAATGGAGGGAAAATTCCTATCATCAGGGATTATTGGGTTTAAAGATTTGAAACTTAGAATATAGAGATTAAATTACAATATGTTTTTACTTAAAAAAAACATTTTTTTCTCCCTCTATTGTGAAGGTTAGACAAATGGGCAAAGATACAGTAACATTTACTTCATTTTTTTACTTGAAATCTTTCTAAGTAACAAAATAGAAGGAAATATTTGCCTTCTATTTTGATAGCAGAACAATAACTTGATAACTTACCATTCTTAATATCAGAAGCTTCAGATAGAGTGAAATTTTTAGCCATATTTGTAATTAGAGGTGAGTCAATAACAGATTCTTCCAATACACTCAAAGTCTCTTATAAAATGTATAAAATTATAAAGACACTTGGAATTAGTCCTCCCTTTTACACAGGAGATCAAAAGCAAAAGGTCCCTAGAAATTAGGCAATCTATAATAACTGCTGTTATAAAATGTAGAGCAAAAATTATATTAATAAAGAAAAGGGATGGGGTTCACAAGGTTCAACAGTCCAAATCATTAGAATAATTTTTGCTTTTCATTTTGTATTATTAAAGAGAGGTAGAAATAAAGGTTTTAACAATGTATCCATAAAATATATCTGTACGTATATAGGCCCTATTTTAAGTACAAAAACACTTTTAAATTAAAATTGCAGAATAATAGCTCTTTAGAGCTTGGAAATTTTTGAGCAATAGAAGATTGACAGTTCAAGAATAAATTGTAGTCTAAACTAGGGTTCAAAATGATGTTTTGTAGCTCATATCTCTATCATGCCATTTCTCAAAATCCAAGGAAAATAACAAACAAATCTTACAAATATATTTGTTGCTGTTTAAAACTTGTAAGCTGAAGGTTACAGTTTGTAATATGGAGCTTGTCCAGCACTTAGCCAGGTACATAGTCAACTTATCACTTGATTTTTCAATTCACATGCTTTTAAAATATAGGCCTACAAGTTACTTTCTTTTTAAATAACCTTTTTAGCTGTAATGCCCTTTGATCAGGTTTCTCATGAAAAAAAGTAAAAAAAATAATACAAAGCTTTACTTAGAAAGTAGTGATTCCAGGATTGTATCAAATGAAACAAGAACAACATCCCTGTGATGTTTGGTCCTCCCACCTCTTAGGGCCTCAAGAAGGCTGGAAGACAATCGATCACCATTGGTTGTTCCGTTAAACGGAAGGCTAAAGCTCAACAATTACCACTCAATGAGCTGTGATCTCAGGATTGCCTGGCACAGATGTGAGCAAGTGCTACTCTATATTTTATTAGGCATTGGAAGATCTAGTTCTAAGTAAATGATCATAAAACTGTTACAAGCAATTATGAAAAATCCCTTAAAGCCCGTCTAAATACTTAAGCATTTCATTCATAAGACAGTGATGCTTCACTTTATTCCCCTCCCCCTAGCATTATATAAACCTATAAACGCGTCGAGCACTATTAAAAAAATAACAAATCCAATATACATATATTTATAATAAACTGTTTTATACCAAATGCTAATCCATTAACAAGAATACCCGAGTCACATTATAACCCATGATATTCCCCTTCTTTAGCACAGAATGGATTTATCGATCAGAGGGGTGGGGGGAGAGGATCTTAAGTTAAGCACTTTTATTTTCTTCATCAAGCTTTTCTTAAGAATATGTAATTCAGTTATTATGATTACTGTAAAAGAGTTTTCAAAGTTTTGGGAAACTATTTACTACCCAAAAAAAGCAACTTGGGTTACTACTCACAAACAATAATTTCTGGCAACCACTCTTTATAAGTAATGTAATAAGATTCTACAATTTTTTTTTCTGTTGTCCAAAATAAAAAAAACTGGTATTTACTATAGGAAGTATCCAGGGTCTGGGCAAGTGATGGCAACGTATGGGGAAATGTTGGGGCAATGGAAATAACAGGAGCTGGTAACCTGGGACTAAGAAATAAAAGTATATTACTTCCCAAGAATTTGGTCTTGTGCCAACCAGAGGCATCACCAGCCAATATATTTGGGAGGAGGCAAGTTACAAAATGTTTAGACTAGCTGACTAGTTGGCTATTGGACCACACTTATGTATTGGTTTCACCAAGAATTAGCCAAATAGTCAGCTATCAACAGAATTTTTATATAAGCCTACACTTTGCATATAGTTAACTAGACTAGTTCACAATTAAGATCCCAGATATAACTTGTGTTGAAAATATCCAACTAGTCAGCTACCAATAAAATTCCATATATAGAGTAAATGCACCAATGATTTGACAATGCAATTTTGGAACCACTGTCAACATTTTCCTGCATAACAGGATAACTCTGCTTAATCGTGGATAACTCTGTTTAACCATCTCTTGAAGCCGTCGTTATATTTTGACAATGCAAAACGTGGACACTACATCCGATATTAAATCAAATCAAAATCTCCTTTATTTCAAAACGCTTAGCCTACATGGTTGGGCTGATTCCTGTTTTTTTTTTCTTTTTTCTTCAAGACAATAGTAAATAATTCACAAAGTCTACATATACCATAAGCAATTTTCTCATTCAGTGACATGGTCAAAACAAATACAATTTTCACAATGCTTACATGGTCAACAAAAAAAAAGCCATAAATTAAAATGAAATACATCCATACATAAAATTAGGCATTTAAGTTATAAAGGCAAATAAACTCAGGCACAAAACTTTCTTTCATATCTTGCATGGGTTGTAAATACTAGTTGTATTTCCGGTATAGGTTCAGCAACAGACCTTTACAACCTTTGTCTACAAGGGGAAAAATCCTGAGGAAGTATATCATGGAGGTTGGGATTTTTGAAGATACCCTTTGCCAAATTCAAAACTAAGTTGTTGCCTTCTTTTTTCAAGGATAACAAGTTTAAATTTTTGGAGGAGCACTATATAGGGGACTTTATGAGATTTAGTTGCAACAAGCAAGACATGGTACTGACTTTGCTCCAATGTCTCTAACTGGCCATGAGTAAGGAAGAAGTGCCATACTTGATAACAATATTCTAAGATAGGTATAATGAAAGAAAGATATAACTTCAGAAGGCGCTAAACAGGAACACCTTAACGAGGTAGCAACTTCATACCGGAGATACCCATATTTCCATGTTTGACTCTGCTTCCCACTTCTTCGTCCCACTTCTTATCGGACGAAATATGGACGCCTAGCAGCTTAATTACGGCCACCATCTGCTGTTGGTGTAGCAGAGGATAATAGGTTGGTTTGGTCCTTAAGAAAGAAATCGGAAGTACAACAGATTTGTCCATATTCACTACCATGTTGTTACTGGCAGCCTGGTTCTTAATGTCCTTGATGATACCATACGCGTTGCTTGGGGAGTCCTTGTGGCAAATTTCAGGTAATGATAGATCATTGACATACTTCTGTCTTTCAGGATAGGACTCTGCCAGCTTATTGACCATGACAAGAAACAAAAGAGGACCAAGAGTTGTTCCTTGTGGCACTCCACAGTAGATTTGAACCTTGGTTGTGTATGTGCTCTTATATTTGGTGTTTCACTTTCAATCAAAGAGAAAGCTGGCAATGATTCAAACATAAGCAGGGGTGATGCAATACCTTGAAATTAACTTTTTGATGAGTTTACTGTGGTTGATTAGGTTGAAAGCTTTTTTTCGGATCTTTTGCTATGAGGTTTATCCAGTAGCCAGGGTTGTCTAGGTTCTTGAGGATTTTGTCCAGAAAGCTTACCAAATATTGAGCTGTTGATGTCTTGGGAAGACCACCAAATTGTTTTGGATCGACAATGCTCATGTTTTTTTCCTTTAGCCAGGATGAGAGGAATTGTTTGTAGACTCTGCTAAATACCGGTGTAAGAGTGATCAGCCAAACTCCAGTGAAGTCATTAGGCACGTCTTTTTTAGGTATTGGTGTCACATATCCTTCTTTTCATAAAGACGGGAAGTTGCCAGTAATGGTAATGTGGTTAAATAAATTTGAAAGTGGTTGACTAAGTTTGTCTGGCGTTAATGATTATGATTGGGATATCAATTTGTGTGACACTTGGTTGTTTTACCATTCGAAGTTTTTTGGTCACCATAATGGCCGTTATTGTTTGGAGGTCCCGATAGTCTGGAGGTGGATGTGGTATCTCATCTGAGCGCAAGGGAGGTAGGGTTTGTACAATACTAGACGTGAGCAAGTACTACTCAATAATGCATTAAGCATTGAAAGACCTAGTTCTAAGTAAATTATTATAAAACTGTTACAAGCAATTATGAACAATCCCTTAAAGCAATAACAAATACTTACTCATTCTAATCCTAAGACTGTTTTGCTTCAATTTATCCCCCCCCCCCTCCTGATACACAAAAATACAGTCTGGGCTATATGTTCAAACTATATTTTTCAACAGTGCAAATTTTTTGTCTCCATTGTTTCACACCAAATTCTAATCCATTAACAAGAATAAATGAGTCTAATTAACAAAATAAATAGCATAAATATTTATAAATTACTGTGTATTTATAAATTAGAGGGTGGTGAAGAGGATATTAAGTTAAGCAATATTATTATCCTCGTAATGAAGCTTTTCTAAAAAACACGTAATTAAGGTCTAATGATTACTGAAACAAAAATTTAATAGCTTTGTGAAACTATTTACTACCCAACAGTAATAACTTGAGTTACGTCTCACAAAACAATAGCTTGTGAATACCACTCTTTATAGGTACTTTAATAAGATTCGACTGTTTTTTTACGTTGTCCAAAATAAAAAAAAAATGGTATTTACTATAGGAAGTATCCAGTTCCACAGGGCGAGGGCAGGGTCTGGGGAAAAGCGGGGGCAATGGAAAGAGCAGTAACTGGTAACCTGGGACTAAGAAATAAAAGGTCATTACTTCCCAAATATTTGGTTTGGTGCCAACCAGAGGCATCAGCAGCCAACAATTTGGGAGGAGGCAACAGTTATAACATATTGAGCCTGTCCAACCACTTGGCTATTAGACCTCACTTATATATGTATACATTTCAACAGGAATTAGCCAACTACTCAGCTATCAACAGAATTTTATATAAGCCTACACTTTGCAAATAGCTAACTAGGCTAGTTTGCAATTAAGATCCCAGATATAACTTGTGTTTAAAATATCCATCTAGTCAGCTACCAATAAAATTCTATATAGGCCTATACTATGAAATCAGCCAGCTAGTTGGCTATTAAGTTCTCAGAAGGCTAATGTACACACTGAGGCTTGAAATAACAAAATATCAATAAAAGTCCTTATAAACATTGGAAATAGAGGGAAAAGTCTAGTTTAGCTAGTACTTTTAACTATCTTGGAAAGAGGTTGGGTCAGGAAAAAGGAAACTTTCAGTTACAAATCCAGGGTCAAAAACATACTCTGGCAAGGTATTGCAAAGCTTCAATGTTAACTCTCCTCTGATTTCAGTGTAAGAAATTTTCCAAATTGACAGGCCTATGTCTATTGAAATTTTGACAAAACAATGTTTTACCTTAGTTTCTTTTTCTCTGGTTTCAGTTCTGAAAAATAACATTCCTGTAATTTAAGTAGAATTTTAAGCCATATCAATAGGTTTTGGTGTAATCCTTGATAGAGGACTCCACATAAAGAAATATTTTAAGAAAACCATTCTTGCTTCATAATATGCAGAACAATTATAATTAACACATTTTGCATGGGCAGAACCTTTGGTAAAATTCTAGTTTAGCTACTAACAACGAAAGTATGAAGATCAATAGGGAAACCTTTTTCCAAGACAGTGGAGATAATTTGAATGAATATTTCGGCCCTATGTCCAAGGGCCGAGTCCTGGTTGAACTTCGCTGAAGTAAGGATGCTAGGACTGCTTTGAAAAATTTTTACTTTTTGGTTTTATTGGTCGCATGTTGTTGTGAGTTTTTTTTCTTTCATATATTTTTGTCTTGCTGAGGACGGCCCTTGGACATAGGGCCGAAATATTCATTCAAACTATCTCCACTGTCTTGCAAAAAAATTTCCCTATTGTTCTTTGTACTTTTGTTGTTTGTTATGGAAAGGCAGTGTGGTCTTTGTTGCTATTCTAGTTTAGCTACTTTTTGCTATTTCGTGTTGGTAAACTAATGAGGGCAGGTTAAGTTTCTTCAAGCAGTCAGAGTATGCCATATCTTTATGTGGAGCTGATAATTTAGTAGATCTCCTTTGAACTCCTTCTAATAATTCAATGTCACTTTTATATGAAGAGTTGCTGACTGGGTATCCAAACTCCAGATGAAGGCAAACAAGATCTGGGTACAATTTTGTAACTACCAAGGAATAGACAGAAGAAATTGTTTGTTTGATCAGACCAAGAGCTTGATCAGCTTTAGAGACCTGTGGATTTGTGTGACAGTGGAATCTAAGCTGTTTATCAACAACTACACCCAGGTCTATCTCATTATCTACTGAGTCCAAATTAATAACTTGAACTGAAGCATTTTGCATGTAATACGTCTGCATAGGATTGTTTGGTCCTATATGGATAACTTTGCACTTCAGTGGATTAAAATCTATTAGCCATGTATGAGCCCAGTGAGTAAGGTCTACCTGAATCCCATCTCCCACTGGTCCAATAAGTTTGCAATCATCAGCATATAAAGTAATATTGTTTTGGACTGTACTGGAACAATCATTTATAAAAATACTAAACAGGATTGGACCAAGTAAATTTCCTTGAGGTACTCCACTAATGACTGATGTTAAATACACTTGATTTCTATTTTCATCAGTTACAAAAACTCTCAGCAAACTTCTACTCAAAAAAAGCACCAATTTAATCTACTACATGGCTATTTATGCAATAAGCCCACAATTTAATCAACCAGTAATTATGGTCAACTTTATTGAATACTTTTGCCATTTCCTGGGAAATGGCAAAAGCAGGAAATGGCATTTAAAACATCTACTGGGAGGTCTTGTTCTATGAGTATAATGACAATATTGTGTGATTGAATCAAGTTTGTCTGGATGGAGCAATGACATCTGAAACCATGCTGATTAATGGTAATTAGATCATTATCACCATGATGTTTGACAGCAGTCACTCACTATCCCCTTCATTATCATGGTCAATACAGAAGTAAGGCTAATAGGACAGTAGTTTTCAGGCCTGGATTTATCTCCTTTTTTGAAAATGGGTATAAAATTTGCCATACACCAATCATCAGGTATTATTTTTAATATCAGTGAAATACTGAAAGTATCAACTAGAGGCCAGGCAATGAAAGAGGCTATTTCTTTGAGAAGCATAGGGTAAAAACCATCAGGTCCTCTTGATTTGTTAGGATTTAGTTTAATCAGCTTATTTAGCGTTAGTTGCTGATCTATTTCAACTTCAGTCATCTCTTTAGTAGTAGCTCTGTGGTAGGTATGGGTGGCTCAAGGAAGTGGCAATTGGGAAGCTATTTGCAAAAGTCCAATCAAAACAATTTGCAATGTCTAGAGTGTTATTTAATGTTAATCTGTTGTCAGAAACAAGTTGATGGATTTTATGCCTTCAAGGGTTTGATGGTTCAAGCTTGGGCAAGTATTTCTTTTGAGAAATAGGTTGAGGCTAGATGACTTTTTCCACAGCTAACATGCTGAGCATAAAGAGAAACATATTAGATATGAGGTTTTCACTATTTGAGGATTGGATAACTGAAAATTAAGGTAAAATGTTGTTTTTTCAAAATTTCAATAGGTATCTGTCAAGTATACAAAATTCTTTGACTTGAAACCAAAAGGGCTTTATCATAGAAGCTTGGCAATACCTTTCTAGAGTATGTTTTGACCCTGGATTCATTAGGCTACTTGAAGTTTCATTTTCCTAACCTAACCCCTTTCCAAGATAGTAAAACGTAGCTAAACTAAAACTTTACTGGCTAGTTTGCTATTAGGATCCCAGATAGGCTATATTTAAACTCATATTTAGAATACACCACAATTCAGCTAACAATTAAACTCAATACACACTAGCTGGTAAAATTCTACTTTAGCTATCTTGGAAAGAGGTTAGGTTAGTAAAATGAAACTTTCAGGGATGGGTCTACAGGCTATATTATGTCCTGAGAAGGTATTTCAAAGTACCTACCTCTACTCCTTCTCCCTCTAGAGGGTCCTGAAATTTGCCAACAATACAGTTCTATACTTATTGAAATTTTGACAAAGCAACATGTTATTTTGATTTTCAGTTATCAGTTTCTTTTTCTCTGGCTTTAGTTCTGAAACCAGGCCTTTTGTCGGCAGTGTTCAGTTGATGTGCCAGCCTGGTGCCATGTTCTAATCTAATATATACCACTAAATAAATTAGGTCACTATAAAGTGACCTGGTTTCATAACTTAACCTAGTTTTGGATGAAGCTGTACAAAATAGGTCTTCCCTGTTTAGTTTGTTCTTGTTTCAAAACTAAGAAACAGTGTAGAATTTTGACTTTGGTTATATTTGGGCAGAAAGCTAGAAAAAAATTCAGATTACACAGATAGAAAAATATCATTTTCAACTGTTCTGATTTGTATATTTCCAGTTGTTAGAAAAAGTATGTGTGCCAGTTATGTGATATTTCATATTATGGTGGACTAAACCTATTTATAAATAATGATGAAGCAAGCAACAACTTTTTCAAAAGTCTTTGTTTCTTACCATCACTAATAATGTGCCAAAGCCGCAACTACTACCATGCAACTATTACACATCTGAAAATTCATCTGAAACTGTGATTGGGTGATTTTTGGTGATTTGGGAAACCAAATTTTTTTTTTGCGCCAGCAGCATTGCAACATTTTGGCAGCAGTCAACTGGGCCTTTTGTTGGCAGCATTCAATTGATGCACCAGCGTGGCACTAGGGTCTAACACTGCCAACAAAAGGGCCCAATTGACTACCACTGAGGTGTTGGACTGCTGCGTACTCATTGATTGCACAGAACATGCAGAGTTACTTGTGATAATTACACTAACAATAAATCACAAGAGGTGGCACTGTGATTGGGTGATTTAGGGAACTAAATTTTTTTGCACCAGCAGCATTGCAACACTTCAGCAGCAGTCAACCAGGCCTTTTGTTGGCAGTGTTCAGTTGATGTGCCAGCATGGTGCCAGGTTCTAATCCAAATATATACCACTAAATATATTAGGTCACTTTAAAGTGACCTGGTTTCATAACTTAACCTAGTTTTGGATGAAGCTGTACAAAATAGGTCTTCCCTGTTTAGTTTGTTCTTGATTAAGAACTAAGAAACAGTGTAGAATTTTGACTGTGGTTATATTTAGGCTGAAAGCTAGAGTAAAATTCAGATTACTCAGATAGAAAAATATCATTTCTACCTGTTCTGATTTGTATATTGCCAGTTATTAGAAAATGTCTGTGTGCCAGTCATGTGGAATGTCATATTATGCTGCAATAAACAGATTTATAAATAATGATGAAGCAAGCAACCACTTTTTCAGGGCTCATGGTGTCTTACCATCACTAATAATGTGCCAAAGCTGCAATACACCATGCAACTATTACACATCTGAAAATATGTGAAAATGCAGCAAGAGCTATGTCGTCCCAAAGACCAAAAAGAGAAGATTTTGCAACTATTCAGTATCTGATAGAAAAGACAGTTTCTTGCATCAGGCAAGGATTAAGCCTCATCAAATCCTTGTATTTATAAATCAGTCAGATCTTGGGACCATCAAATGGTTATTTAGGAACTCCAAATAAGTAAGAAAACAAGTTTTGACTGGAGTTGTTTTTGCTCCGAAGTTCTGATGGCTTGGAAAGGAAACCAAGAACCAATAGGAGGGCAGGGTGTTGAAGTTGAAAGAGATAAAACTTTAACAGCAAAGAAGAAAGTACCACAGGGGAAGGATTTTACTGCAAGTTTGGGTTTTTGGTAGAATAGAGAAAGAAAGCAAAAGAAAAATTATTGTACCCCTAACTGATGGCCAAGAAGGCCTCCAAAGAAACAAGGAAACTTTAATTCCTATTATTAAAAAATATATTATACCTGGAAGCATTATTTACAGTGATAAATGGGGAGTTTATAATACATTGTCCAGCCATGAATATATTCAACCAATTTTGTTGATCCACAGGACTGTTCCATCCATACTCAAAATATAGAAAGTATGCAGAGACACTTCAAAAAGCACTCTAAGAGACCAGAGATCTAAACAGCATACATAGAGCAGTATATATTGTGCTTCTTATTTCTGCAAAATTTTGAGCAAAAAGACTGACTTCATAATTTTTTGATTGAAGCTGCAAAGCACTATCCCTCTGGAATTGATAGGGCCCCTAGAGCACCAGACATTGAAACCCCTACTGCATCAGAAAGTGATGATGAAGAGTTAGATATGAGTAATTAGTTTGCTTACATTAAGTGCTATTTATCTGATACTTATAAAACTGTATATGTAGCTGCCATAAAGGGTTTGTTCTGATGAAAAAGTTTTGCTGTTTTTAAAGAAGCTTAGAAGTGATTTTGAAAATAATTTGCAAAGGAAATGAATGTCATATTTAGATTCAGGATGAAATTCTGAAACTAGTGGTATTTTTTTCCAGAATAAAAAAACTGTTTAGTATTTCTCAAATCAAATAACAGCTAAACAAAATTTAGTATATTTCAATTCAAATCAGAGCTTTCAGCAAAATTTAGTACTTTTCAAATCAAATCCCTACCATAGGCCTGTTTTTTCACTCATCAATGTGCTAAGATCTTACATCTTTTGTCAGAAAACACTTAAAAGTGAAATCTTTGAACAAAGATCTTACATCATTGGCTGTTTTTGTGCAAATGTCTTTCATCATTCTGCTCTGATCAGCATTCTGAGAACAATGATGAGTAGATCATCAAAGTTCTCTCATCATTGTTCTATAGGGCAAAACAGTGGCGGTCTTCACACTTTTTGCTAATATCAGCGAGCTGTAAGATCTTAGAACAAGGATGAGTTAAAAAACAATAATCTTTGCAGAAAGATGTAATATATTAGTGATAAAAAACAGGCCTCATAATGTTTTAATGAAAAAAAAACAGGAAAATTGAAGAAACTTAAAGAAGCTTAGAAATAATTTGCAAAAGAAATGAGTGTTATATTTGGGCTCATGATAAAATTCTGATGCTAATGGTATGTTGTTTTTTTGGTAAAGTTCTACCAAATCATATTATTGAGTTAGGACAAAAGTGAATACACCATTTGAGGCCTTTTTTTATGCTGATTACAAATATAATAATCATTTCTATCATAAATGAATTTCAGCCCCCCTCCCTATATACGCCAATTCAGGATTAGGTTGGGTTAGGTATATATAGGGGGAGGGCTGAAATTCATTTCCAATAGAAATGATTATAATATTCGTAATCAGCATAAAAAAGGCATCAAATGGTGTATTCACTTTATTTCTGACTCAATAATATGATTTGGTAGAACTTTACTGTTTTTTTTATTGAGCCTATCCAATAAGTCTGTTAATATAAACCTTATCTGAATTTTAAGCCATAGCAATGTTTTTCTTTCAAAATTTAGGAAATGTACTTGCACATCTCTGAAACCTTATAAATTGGGATTGAGGAAAGTTGTGGAACTGAAAACAATTTTGTTGTAGGCTAGGCTACTTTGCATAAGCAGAAGATCTATTTTGCAAAGTTTCACTTTTATAACACACAGATTTTTCAAAGTTATTGAAGGTCAGGACCCTCTAAAGAGAGGAGGGTAAATTTCTACCAAATCATATTATTGCCTCATGCATAAAGTGAATATACCACTCAATGTCTTTTTTATGCTGATTATGAATATAGTAATCATTTCTATCGGAAATGAATTTCAGCCCCCCCTCCTTTTATATTCCAAATCAGGGTTTATATTTCTACCACCTAACCAAACCCACCCAACCCCTGAATTGGCTTATATAGGGGGGGCTGAAATTCATTTCCAATAGAAATTATTATTATATTTGTAATCAGCATAAAAAAAGGCATTGAATGGGTCAATATCTACCAAGTCATATTATTGAGTTAGGACTAAAGTGAATACACCATTCAATGCCTTTTTTAATGCTGATTACAAATATAATACGCATTTGTATTGGAAATGAATTTCAGCCCCCCCCCCTTAGGTATGCCAATTCAGGGTTAGGTTAGGTATAGCCTATATAGGGGGGGGGGGCTGAAATTCATTTCTGATAGAAATTCTTATTATATTTGTAGGCTAATCAGCATAAAAAAAGGCATCGAATGGTGTATTTACTTTATTCCTAACTCAATAATATGATTTGGTAGATATTGACCATTGAATGTTGTATTCACTTTAGGCCCTATTCCTAACTCAATAATATGATTTGGTAGAAATTTACCAGAAGGAGTAGAGACTTGCAGGCTAGGCTACTTCAAAATACCTTCCCATGACATACTTTAGCCTGTAGACTCATCCCTGAAAGTTTTGTTTTTCCAACCCAAAACCTTTCCAAGATAGCAAAAATTAGATTTTTACCCACTAGACTATAAAATCAAGTAAATAGTTGGCTATTAAGGTCTCATTAGGCTATTGTATGTTCTGAAGCTTGATACTAACTAATTATCGATAAAATTGTCTATAAACAGTAAAGACAGCTAGCTAGTTGGTCTCAGTTATATACATAATGAACTAGCCAATTATTCAGTAATAAATAAATACCCTTTATTCTTCCTGCTATTGAATATCCCGCCAACATCTTCAATGTCGTATTAGTGTTGCCAGATTGTATGTGTGGAAAAACGTCCCGTGGTTTCGAAAACCAGCCAAAACAAGCCCAATATATCTCAGTATAGAAAAGTATTTCGAGGAAAAAGAACACAATTTACAAGGTCCCATAAGATCCAAACTATTAGGTAAATATATACCATTTTTATTATAGCAGGTGTTGCAGCCCTTATTTCTATTATAAAATTAATACAGCGGACATACTACGCAACGAAGAGAAGCAACACTACATAACCAAAAATAATAAAGCTTTTAAAAATAAATAGATGGCAAGAGAGATTTTCTTATCTGGGTATTCGTTGGTCTCTGTTCTCCTTGCTATCTTTTCTACGCTGCTAGGAATTTCCTGGAAGTTTCTGCATCTCTTGTGGAAGTTTCCAGGAGTAATGATACGCACTAGGAGTCAGAGTCACCGGTATCCGCAGCTGGTTGAATTAAAGACCGTCTTCAGTAAATAAAACATTAAAAAAACGCTTTAAATATTTGTTTATATGCCATTTTTTACGTGTTAAAAAAAATCGGGGAGGGGGGGGGGGGGTTCTTATCCCAAATCTCCAACCCCCCAGGATAGTGCTTTGGTTTGAGTTGTTTTGCATTGATTTGTATTTTATTTACTCGCATTGGATTCAATTCAGAAAAATATTCGGAAAGGTTAAACAAATTTAAAGTACATGAACAAGAGAGAAAGGGACTTTATTGAAGAATGCTTGCGCACTAAGATGTTCCCCACTCGTCTGTGTCCCCCGTATCAATTAGTGATGACCCCCTCCCCGAATTTTAGAAAATGCGGAAGAATCTTGCAAATAAGACAGACTTGTATGATCTCGGTTTTGACGCTTGGGTCTCTAAAAGTTATTCCACCAATTCTGAATTTCAACTGTCTAAATGGTACGCATGCAAAATACCTATGGACTGACCCTGTCCCTGAACTAACTCAACCGCAAAACTATTATTTACGATCTAGTGCTGCTAAAGAAGTTGTGCCCCGTTTTGAATATAACTTGGCTGGTGTTAGTGGAAATCGATTTGACACTCAGAATGTATCAATGGAGTGAAGAATTATTATAATATTGGGAGACTTTTCCTGCTCCCTCTTTTGATTGATTATTAATGGAGTTAAGTAAACATAATGAAGTAAAATATATAGTTTTTCTTTTGTTTTGTCAGTGTCCCTAATCGCTGTTTTTTTTTTCATAACTTCTTTTGATTTGTACACTGTATTAGGAAAATGAAAAATATCTTTATATTGTTGTATTGATTGAGTTAATAATTAGTCAATTGCAAAGTATTCTATTCTTAGCCAAGATTTCATTTATTTATTTATTTTTTTTTTCATATCATGTCACTGTTTTAATTGTTTTCAGTTCTTTCATTGTATGAAATAGTTATCATTTATGGTAATGTTTAGTTTCGTAATCTTCATTTCAAACTTCTTCATATAAATATTCTATTTATATGCATTTTCCATAAATACTTTTAAGGCACTTGTTGCATAAGTTTATTTAATGATGAAGAAAAACAATGTCTTAGCAAAGGAGCGTATGGCTATAATCACCTTTTACTCTATATCTAATGTATATTTGTTAACATGAGTAAGTTACAAATGTTTTTTTGTAGCCCAGTGTGGATGTCAATTTGATGCCAAAGTTGTTTTTATCAAGTGAATAATGATTAAATTTCGGATGACATTATTTTTGATGTTTTCCTTGTACGCAAACTTTTCAATTATTTTTTGTGATATTAAAGTGAAATTTAATTAATTATAATTGCAATTAGTCTCTTTTGTCCTCCTATGTTCTATTGTTCCTATGTTCTATTAATTATAATTTCAATTAGTCTCTTTTCCCCTCCTATGTTCTATTTCCTCTTGTCTCATGTACTATTAATGAAAAAATTATTTTTTTGTTGCCATAGAAGAATTTTGTTCTCCATTTTCAACGATATATTTGTATTGGCAGAACTAGTTAGAAGTATTTGCGCAACTTTAGGAAGTGAAAAGGATACGGAAGTTGCTGCATGTCTAGAGAGGTCATTTGTACTAAGTGACTAAACCTTAAGTAAGACCTTGTTCTGTTAATTATAGCAAAGTTAAGTTTCTTTTTCTTAGTCCATAAACTAGTTAGACTATAAATAGATGCAATTGTAACTCTGTTTTATGCATAGCATATTTTTATCTACTTCAGCACCTTAGAAATTAAAGGACTTATAGAGTAATAACGTTCCTTTTGCGTGTCGATATAATTATTTTTTGAGTCAAAAGACATTGGGTATTCGCTTGCAGCTCGAAGATTTGAATTATGTTTTACCCTGTGAAATAGGTCCTATATGCCGTAAACCTGGCAATTTTTTCAATATTTTTCATCTGAATTGCCAAGGGCTATTTTCAAGCTATAGCATTATTGAAGATTTAGGTAATATTTCTGTTTTTCAGTTGACATCTTTAACTGAGACATGGATTTATGATCATAATTCAGAGTTGCTTGGCTTAGAGGGATATCAATTTAACACACAAAATAGGCAATTACGTCAACATTAGGGCCTTGCCGTATATATTAGATTGGATATTGAAAGCCATTCGGAAAGATTTAACTATTTATAGGGAGATGGCGTTTGAGTCACTCGTGCTTCATCTTCGTTTAGGTGTTTATTCTTGCTGTTTAATAGTTCTCTACCGTCTACCGATTTCCTCATATAATGAATTCTTTGATCTTTTGGAAGAGCAGCTTGAAAGGTTGTCTGTGAATCTCCCGTATTTTCATTTGGGTGATATGAACGTTGACCTGATTGAAATAAATACAAAGAGCTGCTGACTATTGAATATTTTCAGATCATTTGGATTACTTCCATCAATCAACGTACCTACAAGGTTTACGGATACATCCACGACATATATTGATATTGTATTCTCTAATGTTAACCCTAATTCTCCCCGTGTTGTTAGTGACACTTCTGAACATTTTGGTGTGTTTTCTAGACATGCTATTCTTCTAGGAAATATTTTTAGGTTAATGAATAAGTTTGTCTTGGCATTACGTAAATAAGGCACTTCTGTTGTGTTAGAATATTGTCTTATCTCAAATGAACTGGGTTAAAATTTTATCAGTTGCATCTAATAATGAAGAGAAGTTTTATTTTTTTTACCAGATTATCCAAAGAGAATTAGGAAAGTATTGTCAAAGGAAAAAAGAACGACGTAAGATTCCAAATTTTTTCAAAAGGTAGACTGGAACGTCAACAAAAGATTACCCTTATACGGGGTATTTGATGGTAAATTTTCAGTAGATTCCTAGACTTTTGAGGCTTGTTTTCCCCCTTTTTGGAATATCAGGTAAACTTTTCCAGATTCAGATATTAAGTTGAAACCCTCAGGACCGTTTATTCCAGGCTGAGGGAGGGGGTAAATGTGCTTTGACCTTCAACTTCGATTATTAATGATTCAAAGATCCTTCGTACATTCCTGCTATCAAACATCAAATTTGCCGGATCTCTAGAACAGTTTGGGGAGTGGAGTTTAAAATTCAAAGCAAAGAAAAAAGGGAGATGCGTAGCGAATCTTTAAAGTCTGGATAATGTAACATTTTTTAGATGCCGCAACTCCGGTAATTCAAGAATCTTCTGTTACAAGTTCCTTTGGTAATTAGAATCTGATCATGTCTAAAATTGAATGTCTAAACAAGTCAGAAGACATATGATACGAGGCTATCAAAACAGAGAATCTGCAATATCTCTATATTTTCTTGAATTATAAAGCTTAAACTTTGGGAGAGGGTACATACGATAGGGGGATGGGGCTAAAATATTTTTTTCAAGTTCACCTAAGCATTTTTGTTCTGCAATCAAGTACTTCTATTGTATTCACTGTTAAGTAGTTCCTTAAATCAAAAGATCATATAAGTTGCCTGGTGATCTACGAATAATTTCCTGGTTAAGTAGCAATGTGGAATAAAAGGAGCCTTGTGTCTCCAGGCTATCAAAATAGCACATCTTCACTATATCAGGAACAAGCTGGAACCACGATTCATTTAGAATTGCTGAGGGATGTTTGTGGGGGGTGGAGGGGAAAAAATTGACCTTGACTTTTGAATAAAAGGAGACCCAGAGGGTAATCGTAGGAAAATGTGTGTCTAGGTTGCCAAAATAGTGTAACCTTTTCAAAAGACTAAAAGATTTGGAGTAAAAAACAAAAAACAAGAAAAACCGAGGCTTTGATATCCAATTCGAAATTTCATCTTTCCATTTTGCTAGAAAGTGAGTTTTGAGGAGTGGCCCCCCTCCAATCGAACAATTTTCAGGGAGAATTTTTACAGGGTTAAAAATATTATTGAGGAAATTTTCCAGGGTGAAAGCCTAACACCGTAGAATTCCTAAATTTCTTGAACAAGTGGATTTCTATGCAATAAGCATGTCCGAACATTATTTTGGCTACTATCCACAGTAAGTGCCCGATTTTTTTCTTCTTGACTAAAACAAGCTTACAGAACTAACAGACAGTCAATTTTTAGACTGTCTTAAAAGACTGGCATTTTTAAAATTTCGATCAATGTTCACCAGGGGCGGAGGGTCTAAAATGAACAAGGTGGGTTGTCACCCCTTTCCCTTAAACCACTTTACAACATCCATTCAACAAGTTCTGTAAGTTTCATCTTAATACCCTCATTGCTAGTTTCAATACTATTTCTGATTAAAATTTTTGATAACCCGAGTACAAAGAGTTCGTTGTGATGCCAGACCCAAAAAAATTAAATGAAAACAGCCACAAGAAAAATTGTTAAATATCATAAGTATTTTTAGTTAAATTAGTAAGTATTTGTATCCATTTTAGAGGTTGCAGCAGTGGGGGCCTACAGTATCCAAACTAAAACCGTCAAATATTACTAAAGTATTGTAGAAACACCTTTTTTATAAACAGGATGAACATAGTGTTTTGATTTAGTTCAAAGAACTCCTCAACATTCAATGAAGTTTTACATTGACACCTTTACCCTTTTGAGACACAACTGGGTTGAAACATATCCCCCTTTCTCAATGATAACTCTTGTGCGTAAACAAATAATTTGTCCCATAATAAGCTTGTTCTTTATTGTCAATGTTTTATCAATAATCCTTACGTTTTTTTCTTTAATTCATTATTTTCTAAACTTTACTCCTTCTTCCATATAACCAGGATACATATAGTGGTTTTTGAACGAGTTCAAAATACCACTCACCATTCAGTAAGATTTCATATTTAGATTCTTACTTTTTTAGGGCACAGCCAGGTTGAAACATTTTTCTTTTTCTAAATGACAAATTCAATGTGTAAACATTATAAGTTGAAGAATTTTTTAATTGTGAAACATTTCACCCTAAATAAGTGTATTTTTCCTAGTCCATGTCTTATAAATTATCCTCACGTCTTTTCTTTAAGTGATTCTTCTTTTTTTTTCTTAATTTACTCTTTCCTCCACTTGACTAAGCTAATGCTGAAAGCAGAACAAAATGTCCAATTTTCACTTTTTTTTTGTGATTTTAGCTTATAAAATCAGGTTACAAATTAAAACTTTTCTATTTAAATTTTTCAACTTCATGAAAATAAACACCCATTCAACATATTTATATTAACTGAACAATGACCTCCCCCTTTTTCTCAATATGTTCTCGTTTATATTGGCATGAAGTATGAGCATAATTATGTTACCAGAGCATCAATGACACTCCAGCCCAATGACTCTTTACATGCAGGTCAATACCACGAACCGTCTGATTATTGTGAGGCTTTAATTTTGAATATCCTAGGTGTTGATATAGCTTCAAAGGTTGTTTGAAAACCTTGTTTTCAAAAGCATTTTAATTTTCTGGATTTTTGAAAACATTTTATTTTTGTTCACATAACAAGGTTGATGTGTACTATATTCACACAAGAACTAATAGAGTAGACTTTAACGGAGCACAAAAAAACCTATAAGAGAAACACACTAGGATTGGCGATTTTATATACATAAAAACAAAATTTTTTTTCGCCTTTACACCCTCAATGGAGCTTATTCAAAGAGCCAGATTCAAAAAATTTTTTCTTTATATATTATACTAAAAGCGTTTTCCCTTTTTGGAACTTGATTAGTCATACCTAATCAAATTTCATGACTGAAGAAAGGTTTCCTTACAAATACCTCAGTGGAAGGATTTTTAACCTGTATGCACTCGTTTATGTCTGGTCAAAGCTCCCGATTGAGTAAAGGTTTTCTTACATTTATTGCACTGGAAGGGTTTTTCACATGTATGCACTCGTTTATGTCTAGTCAAAGTTGTCGACTCAGAAGAAGTTTTCTTACATGTTTCACACTAACAGGGTCTTTCACCTGTATGCACTCGTTTATGTCTAGCCAAACTTCCCGACCGAGCAAAAGTTTTCATACATATATTACACGGAAAGGGGTTTTCCCCTGTATGCACTCGTTTATGACGAATCAAATGTACTGAATCAGCAAAGGTTTTCTTACATATATCACACTGAAAAGGTTTTTCCCCTGTATGTACTCGTTTATGTTTAGTCAAATTTGCCGAGTGAGCAAAAGTTTTCTTACATATATCACACGGAAAGGGTTTTTCACCTGTATGCACTCGTTCATGTGTAGTCAAAGTTCCCGACTCAGAAAAAGTTTTCTTACATGCATTACAATGGAAAAGGTTATCCCCTGTATGAAGTCTTTTATGCAAAATCAAGCGTGCAACCCGAGTATAAGTTTTCTTACATATATCACACTGGAAGGGTTTTTCACCTGTATGCACTCGTTTATGTTTAGTCAAAGTTCCCGAGTCAGCAAAAGTTTTCTTACATATATCACACGGAAAGGGGTTTTCCCCTGTATGAACTCGTTTATGTTTAGTCAAATGTCCAGACTCAGTAAAAGATTTCTCACATATATCACACGGAAAGGGTTTTTCACTTGTATGAACTTGTTTATGCACAATCATATGTCCCAACTGAGCAAAGGATTTCCTACATATTTCACGCTGTAATAGTTTTCCACCTGTATGCAATAGTTCATTTTTAGTAATATATGTTGAGTGAGTGAGCACTTTCTTGAATATGTCCCACGGGAAGCATTTTTAACCTTAATTTATTATTCGATGACGATTAAAGGTTTCCCATGAAAAAAATGTCTTCTCACATACATTACGTTCAAATAATTGCTCTCCTTTACGTGTTCTTTGATATATTTTCAATTTGCGGTTGTTGGAACATCTCTTTTTGCACACGATAAACTCTTGGTGTTTCCTAAAATTTTTATCGGGCGAACGGTAATTCAAAAGATATCCCTTATCGTTCTGGCCAGTTACTTTAGAATGAAACCCAAGTGTATTTAAATTGACGCTTGTAGACAATTCCTGCCAAGTAACTTGAAATGTGCCCCCCATTAATGTTCTTTCAGACTCGTTATCTAAAGAATTCCCCAGTAAACTCAAATGCTCTGTTAAGATATAGATATTGTCTTTTAAATAAACTGGGCACCTCCCTGTTTTGCCATATTTATGCTTAATAAAAAGAACCAATAAGTTTATATAATAAGTAACTACACCAGAACAGATATCACATTCTATTGGTAAAACTTCTTCACAGCCAGTGTCTATATGAAGTTCTAATAGCAGAGATGATTTCTCTGTCTTTCCGCAGATGTTGTATCGCCAGAGATTCCGTTAAATTTCACCACCAATGCCACAAATAGTTGAATTCATTACTTCTAAAATCAGGGGATAAAATTAAATAAAAGTCAATGTAATAGCTATGGGTATAATGTAACTACATTTTATTGAGAAAAATTTAATGATTGGAATTTACGATTTGAATAGTTTTTTCATTTCATAGAAATGATAAAAAATAATATTTTAAATTAGACCCGGAGAAAAAAATAACAGTTTAAATCCTTGAAAGATTTTACAATTATAAGGAAGTAAATGCAATTATATATACTAATATACATTTTACTATATATTCAAGTATACACTTAACAGTGTAGAAACCTAAATTATATATGCTACACTTAACACATGAAGCATATAACAACGTTATGCGCGGAGATACATTTGACAACTAGTTCTCACCTTTATTTATCATAGAAGAGATAATTCTTTCTTTATCACTTCATTCCTTTATCTCGTAGAATTTATTTGAACACAATTTAATTTTTAGTGTCTATTTTTTCTTTATCTGTTTTTTCTCTATTTAATTATACAACTGAAAATCTTTACACAACAGCAGAGCATAATTTAGGGGGGGAGAGGGGTGCAATCTACACCGAAAATAGACCGGGGGGTAAAAGCTAAAAAGCCAAAATAAAAAACTAAGAAAACTTCCGAGAACTACATTTTTGTTTAATTTAAATTTAACGCTTAAGTAGCTCAGTGCTAATAAGGATCCTTTATTTTCGGGCATTATTGTTAATAAGGCATATATTACTAACAAATACAAAAAGCTCATTTACAACAACCTTTTATATTTCTCACTTTACTAGGTTTCAGCTATCCCTGCAACCATGATTTATTTGAAATTTGAACAGATTCACTTTTACAAGCAAAATGTGTTCCCGCCTTCTTGCAGGGAAAGGAGACAAGAAGGAGTCAAATAATAAAGAAAGACTAATAAGGAAAAGAGAGTCAACAAACATACTAACAAGAGGCGAATATAACTATAGACTCTTTTAGCAATCTTGTTCATGAATTAAGAGATGGTGTGATTTAGTCTCCGTCATTTGCTCTCCGCACGCTACTTAAGATACCTTATGACTATTGCTGCATATTTCATAGTAAGGCTCCACCTGAGCCTTAAACATGTAAACCCCACCTGACTCTTAAACCTCATGCCTTCTCAAGACCAGAACATAATTTGCACTTTACAGAAAATACATTTTAAATGTTTTTACTTTTTGAACTTTAATAAATAAGAAATATCAAAACTTTAAGAACTAAATATCCATATATGTATTTTAAAATCAAAATACATAGTCATTTTTTTCTGTCCAAAATTAGGAGCCAGTTATTCCTGTTTAGGAACCATACATTTGGTCAAAATATTTGTTTGAGTACTGGGATGTCTTGCCCTTTAGCCTAGGGCTACATCTGACACCACTAGTGGGGGAGGGGATGTAAAGGAGTTTGGGCATTAGTCATTATATTTTTAGATTGTTTAAGAAATAATTTACAGCAACATTCGTTGGAGGATTATTCTAATCTAGAAAAGTAAATAAGTTAGGAGAATGAAACTTCAAGGTATAAATTCAAAGCCTAACTTATACTACAGGAGGGTGTTTTCAAGCTTTTATCTCTACTCCTTCCTTGTTTTTAAGGATTCTAAAATACTTTTGAGGAATGTTACATATCTGTCTTAAACTCTGAAAAATTCATACTGTCCTCAGTTTTTTTTTGAATCAGCTTTTCTTTGATCATATGTTTAGACAACGCAACTCAGAGTATTTTAGTATGATTATAACCCACATTGATATTCTCTTTCCTAGTTTAAGACAGTTTTGTGTTTATATATGAAGAAGTTCTTGCAACTTTAACTTATTTTCTTGCAATTTAAATAATATGCATTTTTGAACCCATGAAAATGATAGTTTCTTTCTATGGCTTTTAGGTATAAAAAAGTTTAAAGACTCTCGACTCTGATATTTTTTTTTTCATTTAGGTGCCATGACAGTTTTAACTAGCCTAACAGGATAAGAAGAAAACATGGCGGAATTGTCTTGAATTTTTTAGATTTATAATGAACTAGTAAGTACAAAACCAATGTTTTAACTCATTTTTATATTAAAAAACTATGGCAATAGATTATTATTTTCAAGGGTCCTAAAAGGACTTAAAATCAAATTTGCAAAAAAAAGTGATTCTTTTACTCAGAAAGAGCCTAAAAAATGGTACAAACAAAACAAGCACACCTCCGAGATATTCATTTTGACAAAAAAAAAGAAAAGAAAAAAAGGCAGCTAAATTTGAATAACAGTCGTTTGCGATTCAATAAAAACATTTTTTATAAATATTGAAGGGCAGATGGCTTGGTAACTGATATTTTGTATTGACTATTTATTTCTAAATCGAATTTTTAATTATGATACGGACTTTCTTTTGAAAAAAAAATACGTTCTAAAATTTAATTTTGGCAGTTTTGCAAAAAAAGACCTAAAAATATTCACCTCTCTCTTCGTGGAAGATTGACCCCTTAAAAAAAATTTCTCCTGTGAAATACTTATATGATCTTTTTAATTTGAGCATATGATCCTTAAGCAGCCTTTTTTGGTTTTTTCATGATTTTTAAGATGCATTAAAATTCTTTTGTCAAAAGTTTGAAGGGCAGGCGGATAGGTAGCTGCTCTTATATGCAGAATATTTCTTTCTAATTTAAAGTTTTAATGCTGCTCCTGACTTTCATTTGAAAAAAAATGCGTTCTAAAATATAATTTCAGTAGTTTTGCAAAAAAAGACCTGAAAATATTCCCCTCCCTCTTTGGTGAACATTAACTCATGAAAATAAAATTTCTCCCATAAAATACTTATATGATCTTTTAAATCTGAGCACATAATCTTTAAGCCGTCTTCGCAGCTAAAATAGTTTTACAGATGCCTTATTCGCAAAGGAGCAGATCAACGGTGCTTGTAAGAGAAAAATTACTATTTTTCTAAGAACGTTAAAAAATGTCTTTAAAATTTATACTCTATCCCAGGCTAATCAGCATGAGTACTTATCTTCATTATAACATACTTCTGTAATTGTGCCGATACGGTTGACCAATGATCTATTAGTGACGCTAGTCGACACGTAAGTTTGATCGGCAACAAGAATCAACGGCCATTTAAACCAACCTTCTGGTCAATTTTCACTGACCATTGTAAGATTCTGAAAACGGATAATTTTTTTGGCTATAATCGGTTACAACCCAAGATATTATTTAATGTGTTTTACTATATTGGGAATATTTCTAGTAAAATACTCTGGGAATCTAAAATCGTACTAATTAATCAAAATCTACTTTCCTCTTCTACGTGACGGTATCAACCCTATACTTCTGCCTCCCAGTTTTGATCTCGTTTCATCTTATGTATATTTTCAAACATCTAACCATTTACAATCTAAATCCATTAGTCTTAGCAGAAAATCTTTCTAAGTATCTGTATTTGTCTTTGTCTCAAACCTATATTTTTAAACCACGTGTTCCAAACGTAACTAAAATCGGCCAGCCCTAGTCTTTTAGAGTTTTTACAATTCCCTTGAATCTTCAGTCGGCAATCCTTAAAACGCATTTTGTGCTTTACGATTTAAGTTAGATTGAATTTTTGCTACCCAGTTTTATTCTGGTCTACCGTTTAATTCAGTTTTTTTCCGCGATTACAGATATACAAATATCCATCTTCGTTTTCTATTATTGGTTGGAGGATTACCGTACGCATTAAATCTATAAGAAATTATTGTTGAGATGCTTGGAAGCTCTTCCTATGATTAAGTCTATTATTAGCCTCTTTTTCTCCGTTTCCCTGTCTTTCGCGTAATTCTGAAAAATCTACATTTTAAAATCTTAACGACCCATGACCCAATGCTGATGATATAAACAGTGAAATTGCAAAGGAATAATCGTTGAATAAGGTATAGAAAAATAAGAAGAAGTGACGCACTTAATAAAATAAAAAGATTAGAAATTAGAAATGAATTATAAATTAACAGATGAGAGATTGGGACGCCATTACAATGTAAGCGTTCAGTTAAATATCCAGTAGGTTAATCGGAGGCAATTTCAAAGCATTTTTAAAAATAGCCATTTTATTACAAAAAATTTTAGCCACTAATTTTTTTAAATAGCCATTTCATTAAAAACAATCCAAAGGTAAGACAAGAAAAACTCCTGTGTTGATACAACCCCCCATGGCCCGGAGGCAGGCGTTGTAAGTAATGCTCTGGGGGCATATATCATTTTTATGGATCGGATGCATGTGTAAACTTCGGAGAGGTTTCATTTGATTGGAAATTGAAAGTTCTCGTTCACTTTTTAAGAGTCAAAAGAGATTGGAAGGCAACTAGCCCCTCCCCTCCACGCCCTAAATATGTCAGATAAAAATTTTGAAATTGACATTTTGTTAAAAATACTTCCAAGTTCAGATAACAAAAACTCTGGTTCAACACAACCCCTCACGGCCCAAGCGTAGGTGTTGTAAATTATGCCTGGGGGCATATATAGTTGTTATGGAAGGGATGCTCGTATAAACTATATAGAGGGATAATTTGAATGGAAAATAAAAGTTCTAGTTCAGTTTTTGTGAGTCAAAACAAATTGGAGGGCAACTAGCTCCGAGACCAATTTTACCAAATGCAATCGATAAAAATTTTGAGATTGCCATTAAGCTAAAATTGTTCAAAACTCAGGTGTCGACAACCCCCCCCCCCCAGGGCCTAGAAACACGCTTTGTAATGTATACTCTGGTGTATATATGGTTATTATGAAAGGGATAATCGTAAAAACTTCAGAGGGGGCTCATTTGATTGGAAATTGAAAGTTCGAGCTCACTTTTTAATAGTCAAAAGAGATCCGAGAGCAACTAGCCCCCCCCCATGCCTTCTTTTTCCAAACCCATCCGATGAAAATTTTGAGATAGACATTTTGTTAAAAAAAAATTAGTTAAAAGGTCGGATAAGAAAAAATCCGGTGTCATGTCAATACAGCCCCCCAGGGCCCGGGAGAAGGCGTTCTCAGTTATGGTCTAAGGGCATTTTTGGTTATTATGAAAGGGATTGAAAGTTCTAGTTACCTTTTTAAGATTCAAAATGTATCCTAGGGCAACTAGCACCACCCCCACACCCTTTTTTCCCCAAACATATCCAAAAAAAATTTTAAAATAGTCATTTCCTTAAAAATAATTCAAAGGTCAAAAAAAAAAAACTATTGTGTTTATGCACCCTCCCGGCCCAGAGTCAGCCTTTTTAAGTAAGGCTCTGGGGGCATGTATCAATTTTATGGAAGGGACTCATGTATAAACTTCAGAAAGGGTTAATTTGGCTGGAAATTCATTGTTCTCGTTCACTTTTTAAGAGTCAAAAGAGACTGGAGGGCAACTAACCCCCCCCCCCTCCACGCCCTAAAGGCATCAGATAAAAATTTTGAGATCGACATTTTGTTAAAAATAGTTCAAAGTTCAGATAACAAAACTCCGGTGTTGACATAGCCCCCCAGAGTCCAGGGGTAGGCGCTGTAAATTATGCCATGGGGGAATATATGGTTAGTATGGAAGAAATGCTGGTATAATCTTCACAGGGGGATCATTTGATTGGAAATTGAAAGTTGTAATACACTTTTTAAGAATAAAAAGTGATCGGAGGGCTGCTAGCCTCCCCCTATACTCCATTCATTTTTTTCTCAGACGCACTTCATATAGAAGAGGTCATCGCATAAACTTCAAAGGGGGCTCATTTCAAAGGGGACAAACTTTTTTCACTTTGATATTGAGTTTTGATACTTTGATGAAGATTTGACTTTTTTTTTAAGTTTTATTTTTTAATAAGGAATTTTTAAAAAATTTATAGTTTTTTACGCCAAAAACGAAAAAAACTTAATCTAAAAAAATTTCCTAAAAATGATTTTTTAAAATAAAAGTAAAGGCCATTTTACAACTTAAGCTAAGTATATACAAATACCTGTTAAAATTCAAAATCAAAACGACAAGAAATTACTATTAAAGAATAAATGAAACCCAAAACGAACAAAAATTAAATGAACAATCATAGGAAAAAACATACAACACGTAATAACATAATTGAATAAATAGATCTTAAAGTGAGTAGCCTAATGCTTAGATTGAATATGAAAATCAAGATAAAAACTAAAAAAATATTTTGCTATTGAAGTATAAATGAAAAAAAATTAAATAAACAATCAATGCAAACAAACATACAATGGATATTAATGTAACTGAATAATTAAACCTAAAACCGCGCGAGACTTAAATTAATATGCAGAGCAAGCTTGAAACAAACAAAAATCACTACAAACAAGAGTTTGGGTATCGCCTCCTTCCCTCACTCTAAAAGTCTAAAACCTACTGCATCACACACCAAGAGACATTTGTACGTCTCTTGGCTTAGGGCAGCTTGGTTCTGCCTTCAGTCGTATGCAGTAGTATTCTAGTTAGAGTAAAGATTATACTTTTTTTATTCAATTTTAGCCATTCTTATTCTATTTAGTTGATCCCAGAACTCTGAAATGGTTACCTTCATCCCTAATAGATGTGGAGCCAAATTTTTGAGAATCAGGTTCAAATTTTCATGATACAGAAATGCTGAGAAAGGTGCTCAATGGACAATCTTGTGGTTTGAGAAACATCATAGGGTAAAAAATATCAACTTGCTTCTTAATGTCACTTGGTAAAGCATCATTAACTTTTAAAAAAATAAATTAAAAGAGATGTAAAATAATTTTGATAAAAAGAATGTGTAATCAATTTAAACAAATATGTAGTTCCAAAAAACAATGTGATGTAAATAGAATAACTTATTCTATAAAAAATTAGAAAACAGAGGCTCCAGAGCCTCTTTAGTCTTTTAAGTGCTGCTCCTGTTGCAACAGTGCTGCAACAGGCGCAATTTTTTTGTTTATAATTTTAAATATTTAATAAGCATGAAATTTAGTTTTATTTAATGTACTATTTATTAATTAAAATAAAAGTAGAGCTTATGCATTATCTGGTACACTCCCGAGAACAAACCTGTTTTATCTATCTGTATTAAGAAACAATTAGCTTACGCTAAGTGGAAAACAAGCGGGTGACAGAATACATAGGAATTATATAATTTGGGCTATATATCTGCACACCAAAGGGGTTAGGGTAAGGTATTTGGACAGCGTAAAGTTAGAAAATACGTCATACTTCATAATATGCAGAACAATTGTACATTCATAAAAACTTTTCCAAGAAGAACAACTATATTTTATGCTTCCCCCTCCCTACTGTGCAGATATATACCCGAAATTTGTTAATGTAGTATTATATTTTCATTATATGTTGGTATATTTCATCGGGATTAACCTAACTTCACTTCTCGAGTGTGTACCATATAATAAATAAGTACCAAAAAAATAACAGAAGAAGAAGATTTGGCTCCAAACTCTCCACATGTAATGTTTAGTCGGAAAAGAGAAAGTGAGACAATTAGAAAGAATTTTGAATAAGTATTTTGGCAACATACCCCACTGTAAAATATCCCGTGGAAAGTCGAATCCCTGCAAACTTCCTTCAAGAAATAAAAATTATCTCACTGAGTAATTTCCAAATTTTGATCAGACAACTTTAGGGGAAATAGTTCTAATTTCTGTTTGAATGAGCCCTCTCCCAATATTCTAGGACTATTCGTGCGATACGATCAACTCTGGAAAAAAAACACGCATCCTTGATCTTACTTCTGGCAAAAAAATACAAATATCAAATGTTTGCGGATGGGAACTCGAAACCTCTACAGTAGGGTTTTTTAACACACTGAATCAGATGGATGACTTTTATTGAGCTGCCATGACTTTTAAGGGTTGTTATATCCTTTATTTTAAATTCGGGCTAATTTTCTCAGTCACGTAACTTTCCAGTGGTATTTCAAAACTTAGTGAACCTTATTTACTAGGAATCAACATAATAAGCCAATTCTTTTGACACACCTAGCCTATGACATCAAAATTTCGTTTCGAGTTTCGTTTTTCATTATAAATAATCAAAACATAAAAATATGATTTGTAGGCCAGGCTATTTTAATTGTTTTTTTTTTCGTAAAAACTGAAAGTTTTCATATAGACCAATCTGTTGTAACTTTTGTTCAGGCATTTCCGTGTCTGATACGTTCAGTTTTGACCTTGTTGACCTTTGTTAGGTTTAATATTGTATTGCTAAATCATGAAAGGTTGCTCATTTATCAGCAATGTCGGAGAGTAAGTTTCAGACCCCACTATTTTGACGGCAATTTGGAAATCTTCCGTAATCTCCTTCTCATCCTAATCATTTAACCTTTTACCTCCAATTAAGTCCTTCTCCCAGCCCGATGTTGGACAATGCATACCTAAAGAAGTTTTGTCCCCAGAATCTACTCTTGTTCTGTCACCACACCCTCACATACCATTTTAATCCATTTGAACCGTCCGCAACACCCTCTTGCTTGTTTCGGGGGTGATTGCTTGGGGTTTATTTTCGGGGGGCATTCTTGTTCGGGGGGTAATTGCCGGGAGGTTAAACGCCTAAAACCCTATTGAGAGTCAAATTTCTCAAATCACTTTTAATTTCATAGTTTTTAAGTTACAAACGGTAAAAGTTTACCAAACCCTGCTATGAGGTGCTATGAGAATTAAATTGAGTAGATATTATGGCTGCAAAAGAATGAGAGTCCTCTATCCCGAGGAACAATCACTTGTCAGTGTGTTCAGTCTATTAAGTGCTTTCCAGAGATTACCAAGTCGGAAATAAGGTGGTAATGTCTATTTTTTTTTTTCAAGAGTAATCTTTACCCAAATATTACTTCTGCCCTTAGTTTATCTGAGTATTATTAAAAACTTTGGCTAAATATTAAGCTGTAAGTTTTCCGTCATACCTTTAATATCATTACAACAGCCGTCTTTTATTACTCGCTGATTCAAAATATTGATGTATAGATCCTTTTGGGGATTGTAATTAAGTGCTGATTATGTAATTTTTAAGTATCCTAATATTGAACTTTTTTCAGTTGGTAACATCTAAATATATAAAAAGACTTAGAAAGTGTTCCAGAGACAAACTGTACATTAATGAACCCATAAAAACACTAATTAGAAATTAATTAAATATTTTCTGGATGAATAATGACTAACTGGATGACGCTATAACGTCAAAATTTTAAAAGAGAAACTATTCCTTTGAACATCTAAACATTCAACTGAAAGAGATTAGTATTGAAAAAACTAAGCGAAAAATAATCTAATTCTTAAAAAGGAGAACAAATGTAGATTTAGATACAAAAAACCGAGATTTTATTTATTCATTTTAAACACAGTTGAAGATACTTCATACACTAAAGGGCAACAAACGGTTTAGGACTCTGAACCTGCGGATTGATCTTTCAAAGTGAATTTCGAGAAGAGAGTGTAAAAGAGATAAAAGAGTGATTTTTTTCTTGATGTTTATTATTCAAATAAGCATAAACTAATATATCGTAAACTAAGATTTGTTCCACATTATTTGTCTTGCTGTTTGTTCTTACAGCAGTATAAGTCTACAGGAGCATTGCCAATAGGAAGGCGCCTTGTGACATTTGTATTTTTATTGCTTTGGAAATAAATTATCATAATCAATGTGTTTACATAGAACTCCAAGATGATTAAACTCGATTATATAGTCTTATAATAGTCACTATTTTTCGTGCGTTTTCTTAGTGAGAGCCTGCCGTAAAGATGGCCAAATCATCGGTGTCAGAACAAAACGGATTGAACTAACAATATGTGAAGACCTATTTCTTGTCCGGTCTCGTTCTTAAGATTAAAATAAAACTCATCAAACATTAAAATATAAAAAATGAAATGGCCCCCCTCCCCACTGCCAAAAAGACACAAAGACAAATTAAATATTGTAGACTTAATAATTTGTGTTGGATATTCACTCCTCCTATACAACCAAAAAAAACAATTGATTCACCTACCTAGAAATCTAACAAAACCAACATATTAAATCTGAAAGTTTATACAGTCTAAGGTCAAGCTACCAATAGAACCAGCAAATATTAAGCTTCATCATGAAAAGCTGTAGAGCAGTATTCTAAGAATTCAGAGTCAAGTTTACATTGTGCTATGATATTATACAAAATTTCAGGATAACATATTTTATATTTGGTTGTATTAAAGGTTTTAGGAAGGACAATTACCCCTCAATGTCACTTTGCAAAGCATAATCATCTTTTGAAATAATCTAAAGATAAAAGGGACAGAATACACGTTCATTAATGAGGCTTGTTCATGAAAGCCAAATACTTTTCATTTTATAATTCATTAGTAAAGAGGAGGTATTAATGAAGAGGAGGTATAACTATGCTTCTAAGGATGGAAATGAGAGGCTAACAATTTCAAAATCTAAATCCCATTTGCCAGAATAGGTGAAAATGATTGAAATGCTAAGTTTTTATGGTTGTATAATCTGCAGTTAAAAGTAAAAAAAAAAATATGATGATGTCAGGCTTAGTTCAGTAGGGTGAACCAGGGTAATTCCAGACACTTCGACCTTTTTTTTCGATTCAAAAAATTCCTACTACCAGCAGACTTAGAATCTAGTCATAAAATTGGATTCGTATCAAAGTTCAGACTGTTAGCTTTCATGCAAGAGCTAGAAACTTCCGAAGTTCAAACTATAAAGGGGGTTGGTGACCTGATTTGAAATTTTCCCACGGTGTCTGGAACTAGCCACCAAAAAATGGGTAATTCCGGACGAGGTCAATATCTTTGTACCTGAAGGAGTAAAAAATCTTAGCTTTGGTTGGTGGTATAAACACCCCAGAATCTATGTTTCTTCCAAATTTCATGCGCGTATCTTCCGAACTAGCGGAGTTATTCAGCTTTGCAGTCGTGATTTTGTTTTTCTGAAAATCAAATCTCGTTTTTCCAATGTGTCAAACCAATGCAAAAAAACTGACACCATACGTACTTTTTCATCAAAGTTTCTCTGACCGACTCCGGTTCAAGACTGACTGTCTCCCCCACGTGCTAGCTGTTGTCAATCGGATATAGTGAGTCATAAACTAGAGTCTTGGCACTACCTCTGTGATTTTTTCAAAAGAAATTTAACAAGGGGCTAGCAAGATAAAGGGGGGTGTCTAGAATTACCCACTGTCTAGAATTACCCTGGTTCACCCTACTGTAGAAATCAAAGTTAAAATTTACTGATGTTAAAAAAAGACTTGGTTTCATTTATATCAAAATTTCTTTTTTTCTAATTAATAGTCAATTATTTTAGGTAGAACCAAGAAACAGAAAACAGCAGAACAATTTCATATAAAAACTGGTTCAACCAAAACAATTTATTTTAAAATATCAAGTATAGATTATCTCACCCTCAGCAACTGAAGGAGTGTCACATATTAGAGCTAATTTTTTCAGTCATCCAGTACAAACAATTGAGTCGCTAAAAGGTGATTGAGTTGCTAAAAAGGCGGTAAAGCACTGTTATTTTACTGGCTTGTTTTATATTAGGAAAATGGATTGATCGAAACACATGAAGTAAAGTAAATAGAGGAAGATTGGCCAAAAACTAGAAATTGTAATATCAATATCACCCAAATCTTTTAGTAAAAGCGACTTCCAATAACATTTTCTCTAGTGATACAACGGAACCCATGTGAACACAGTAATTTGTAGGACTGGTATATTGTTATGCTGTTACAAATGAGACAAAAAATTTTCTTCCATAAATTTTGAATTCATAAAATGTTTTTTTATGAACAGAAAAAGCAATTATACAACATACCATTCTTAATATCAGCAGTTTCAGATGGAGTGATATTTTCGGCCATATTTGGAATTAGATGTGAGTCAATCAAGGGATTCGTCCCTTGATTTTTTTTTTTTTTTTTTTTTTTGGCCGAGTAATTACCGTAATACATTATGTATTAAATAGGCTCTGAAGTAATAGTTTTTGCTCTGTTTTAAGTTTCAACTTTGCTCTTTACTTCCCTCCGAATAACTTTGTTTTTTTAAATTAATCAGTAAAAACATTATATATATAACTTACCGTTCTTAATATCATAAGCTTTAGATGATGTAATCTTTTCTGTCATGTTTGAAATTAGATTTGAGTCAATCCAGGGATTCCTCCAATACACTTAAAGTCTCTTATCAGATGTACATTATTACAAACAACACTAGCAATTCGTCCTCCTTTTTACGCAGAAGATCAAAAGCAAAAGGTCTCTAGAAATTAGGTCATCTATAAAAAGTGCTGTTGTAAACTATAAAGCAAAATTTATATTAATAAAGAAAAAAAAAGAGGTTCACAATATTCAACAACCCAAATCATTAGCATAATATTCTCTTTTCATTTTTTATTATTAATGAGTTGTGTATATATAAAATTTTAGACAAATCATTTATGAAATCCAACTTGTATTTCTATATTGTAATTACCAAAAAAACATTTGAATTAAAATAGTAGAACAATAGCTCATTGCAGCTTGGAAAATTTTAAGCAATGGAAGATTGATTGTTTAAGAATAGCGTTTTCAATTTAGCCTTAGCTATTTATAGAGCCCAACGCAAGTTTACAATGAATTTACCCACCCCACCCCCAAATGTGCAATTATACAACCTGAGTTGTAGATGGGATAGTTTGAATTAAAAAATTAAATGCTATTTTTGTCAACATCATTCGAAACATTTAAATGGAGGAAATAGGGTTTGAATCAAAAATAAAGTATTTTGTAGGTCAGGTTAGATAAAGAGATAATTACTGGCAGAAGGACTATAATAAACCCTATAGGGCCAAATTCGCAAATTCTTGGAAAAAAAAATACGTATAAATAGTTATATAAATATATTATATAGGTATATGAATAGTTACCACTGCAACAAAACACAACAGGTAATGGTCAGAAAATACAAAACACAAAGGTCATAAATATAGGTCATAATTATAAAAAATTTTAAGCATCATACCGTAAAAAGATAAAACAATGACAAATAAAATAACCAAATTTTCAAAAATTAAAAAATAATATATACAAAACAATTTAAATTTTTGGCAAAGTTATGGGTCATGATTTTACCTGTAAAAAGGGAATAAATTTTTTTTTTAATAACGAAAGGCAGAATAGAGCATGGGAGAATGGATGGGGATGGCTTGGGATACTATACGGGGGTGGCAATTTCTTATGGGTGAGTGGTGGCTAGGAAAGAGATTTTTAGTACAGAGGTTTATTTGTGCTGACTTCCCAAAACAGAGGTACGAATTTTTTCTTCTGGACTCGAGGGTATCAAATCTTGAAGTTTTAAGGAGGTAGGAATGTAGGACCTTGCCTTCTTTATAGATAATCCTCAGGGCTCTTTTTTGAATATTTTTTGGTTGCTTTAATTAAGAGGCCCGGATGCCAGACAGGACAAGCATACTTGACCAAAGGACATACAAAAGAAATATATATCTTTAGTAACTGAGATGGGGGGCAACTAAATTTAATCAGAAGATTTCCAAATCTAGATTTGGTCGTCTTCAATCTAAATTGGGAATTGCATTTAATTACAAGTGACACATGCATGCTTCCAAACCCACTAAATACAAACTATTGTCAGAATATTAGTAAACTCCATACCGTCATTGCTGGTTTTTGCAAGCTTTAAGAAATGCTTAATGCTGGGCTGGCGTCGCTTCAATTTCTTTCTTTCCTCTAACGCGACCTTTATGTTTAAATTCTTTTCTTAATCTTGAATTATAGCACAGTTTGAATGAACTATCGCCTCTTAGTCTGATTAAATAAAAAAAAACAAGTTTTTTTAACTGAAAGTAAGGAGCGAAATTAAAACTTAAAACGAACAGAAATTATTCCGTATATGAAAGGGGCTGTCCCCTCTTCAACGCCTTGCTCTTTACGCTAAAGTTTTTTTATTGTTTAAAAAAAAAAAGTTGTGAGGCAGAGTCAAACTTTAGCGTAAAGAGCACGGCGTTGAGGAGGGGACAGCCCCTTTCATATACGGAATAATTTCTGTTCGTTTTAAGTTTTAATGTCGCTCCTTACTTTCAGTTTAAAAAACTTGTTTTTTTAATTTAATTTCTGATCGTTTTTTAGTTAATGCAGCTTGTATTGTGGTTCACCGTCACTGAATAAGTAAACAAAATTGTGTTCCAATTCTTTAAAAATGACCCCTTAATCACAAAGGTCGTTAATTAGAATAAATAGCTCTTATGAAAGTACTAAAAAACCTTTGGCTTAAAGAGCGAGGCATTGACTAGAAGGTGAACCAAATCATATAGCTAATATTTTTTTTTCGTTTTAAATTTTGATGTTGCTCCTTACTTTCAGTTGAAAAACTTGTTTTTTTTTTATATTTAATTTCTGATTTTTTTTTTTTGAAATAATGACGGGAAATCCGGCGAAAACTTCCTCCATGAAAACTTCCTTCATGAAAAGATCCTCCCATATAACCCCCACCCCACCCCCCACTACCAGAAAAAATTCCCCCTGAAAACGTCGGTATACGTCCCAATAATCAATACTATATGTTAACATTGAGTAAATTTAATAAATCTCATCCCTCTCCCTGGGGGTTTTGAGGGATTAAGTCATCCTAAAAGACATAGATATCACATTTTGACTATGCTAAACAAAATGGATACCTAGAAATTTTGATCGGGTTACTTTGAGAAAAAAATGAGCGTGGGAGGGGGCCTAGTTGCCCTTCATTTTTTTGGTCACTTAAAAAGGGCACTAAAACTTTTAATTTCCGTTCCAATGAACCGTCCCACGATATTCTAGGACCCCTGGGTCGATACGATCACCCCTGGGGAAAAGAAAAAACAACAAACAAAAAAAACAAATTAACACGCATCCGTGATCTTTCTTCTGGCAAAAAATGAAAAATTCCACATTTTTGTAGATAGGAGCTTGAAACAGCTACAGTAGGGTTTTCTGATACGTTGAATATGATGGTGTGATTTTCATTAAGGTTCCATAACTTTTGGGGGGTCTTTCCCCCTTTTTACGAAAATCAGCCAAATTTTTTCAGGCGTGTTACATTTGATGGGTAAGATTAAACTTGATGAAACTTATATATTTGAAATCAGAATTAAAATTTGATTCCTTTGATGTATCTATTGGTATCAAAATTCCGTTTTTCAGAGTTTCGGTTACCATTGAGCCAAGTCGCTCCTTACAAAGGAGCGGTTCGTTACCACGAACTGTTTGATTCCTTATCGCAATTCCTTCATTGCAGAGAAGCTAGTGCTTATAGCTCCGAGGGTTAAATAGTGAGAAAAATTTCTTGACATCTTGTTTGATTACAGGAGGAGATTGCACGTTTGATGATAAAATAATGATATAAGCTTGCCGGAGAAATGGATAGCCATTTAACAAGAAATGAAAAAAGGAACGGGTGTTGCAAATAACTTAAAGGCGTGAATATTTCGGAACTTACTATATTGGCAGTTAAAAAAAGAAGAAAAGAAATTTCGGGGGGGGGGCCCCCCTGGATACGCTACTGATGTATATATATATATATATATATATATATATATATATATATATATATATATATATATATATATATGTCAAAACATATTTGTCAGATGTCAATTGTAATAAAGAACTATAGCATTACAAAGAGTATAAAATTAGACATTGAAATGTACTACTCTTTTTTTTTTTTTCCTTAAGAAGACTCATAGCAGTACAGTATTACCCATAGTGATATCTACAGTTTCACCATTCAATGATATTATCAAATATGATCTAAACATGACTGAAATTAGAAATAAAAAAATGACAACAGAAAATTACTGCAGGTAGCACCCTTAAGCCCAATGAGGAACCCTGATTCTAGCTTACTATCTTAGGATAAGATATCCAGAGTTTGCTTGGACAGCTAGTCACACCTTCAGCAATAAATTTAATTTAAAATATCTACTATATCAGCTAGAAATTGAATTGCTTTACCAATGAAATCATCCAAGTTTTCTTCAAAGTAAAGAGAATATTTCAGCCATAAAAGTGCTATTTTTTTTAAATGTAGTGAAAATCAATAATCTTTGACACATGTTTAAAGCTTGAGCTTAATCATAGAAAATGCTGTCTAATTTAAGACATGGAATTTTAAAAGTGAAACAAAGTATGGTACCATATTTAAAAGACACAAAAGCTCCATCTTGGATAGACTCAACACGTCTTGCCAAAGTATTGGTCGCATATATTTGATTCCCCATAAAATTTTTCCGTTTTTTTTTTCGTATTTTTCTTGTTCAGTGTTTGGCCTTAGCAGGCTTATTCCTGGAAATAGCCAAGCGTGTCATATTACCTCCAGTGTATGACATGTGCTGGGTTCAGTATGACACATCTTTTTTTGTTATTCTTTTCGTTCAAAAACTTTTATTAGACCAAAACATAAAATTTGAACTATCCTATTTTGTAGATGACCTGATCAACTGAAAATGAAAGCTGCTCTGCTAGGCGGCTGGTTCCACCAATGATAATTGGACCAGACAGAACTAACTGAATGTCTTTTCTTTTAATGAATGATACAGACTCACCACTGTTTAAAGATCTGCCAGAATTGTTCTATAAGACTCAACTTCTAGATTTCCCTCGCCATCACTGACACTGTCTTTAAATTCACTTTGCCAAAGCAGGTGACCTACACTGGCAATAAAATGTTTGGCTGATTTTCCCTGTAATGATATACTTTTTCTAATATTTAACAATTTTCTTAGATCTCCCTTGCAGGTTCTGTTTTATCATCCCCTTAAAGTTCTGAATCATCACCTAGCTGTAGCTGGGAATCTTATTGGTACAGCTGGTTTCTTCCCTCTTATGGATTTTGAGATTTTTTCTTTCTCTCTCTAGTGCTCTGTTTTGAGTTGAGCTTTCACTGACGTGTCAGTCAATTCCTGCTTTTTATGCTTTCTAAGGCCCGGTGATCTTCCTAACTACTTGAGCACATGTCTTTCGAAATGGGCTACTCAGCTCTGGCAAAATGCCAAGTGAATATGTACGATTAGCTCCAAGAAACTTGTCAAGATCATTGTTGGTTGTGCTGATGTTTGCTGTATCTGGATTCAGACAGTCAGTAACATAAGATGACAAAAAGCTATGGTCAGGTATTGCATTTCTGTTGAACAGGAATATGTCAGCTGTGGCAAAACCTTCTATAGTACTGCTCACTGTAAAAGCTTTTGGAAATTCTTCTCCAACTTGTCTTGCAATACTTGTTTACTGTCACAAACTTTCCAGGGTGAAGCACCATCCATGAGTTCTATGCACTATTGTAATAGTGCTTCAATTGACCGTAGACAAAATTTCCAGTAGTTGAAGTTTATGGCTGCAATGTTGTAGAAAAGTCGGTAGTAAAATTCCAGGATCACTTGCCGGGCTAAGTCTAAAGGGAGCTGTGGCTCTCATGACTGTCTAGAATCAACAGAAACTTGGTCTCCTTGCTATATTTAGCATGGGCTTGCTTGACAAATATGGCATGAAACAAGAACTGAATATTTCAGTGGTCATCCAGCCACTTGGGTCGGCAGCTCCAGTGGATGATGGTGGTGCACTTGCCAACATATAGTCATTGGTGTTAATTGTTGGGTATTCGGGAAAACATTATGGGATTTTGTTTTTAGTTACAAATGCAATATTATGGACAAATTTCATATGCTTATTCTTGGCAAGGCCTTTGTCAGATCTTAGATACATGAAACAAATACTTTGAAAGAAGTTTTTCATCAGTTGACTCAAAGATGCACTTCTTATTGACTCAAAGATGCACTTCTTAAGAATCTCCATTTTTACTTTATGAATTCCAGGTTCAGGAAGAGACTTCTGCTCCCGGATATACTAGTGCAGAAACTTAAATGGTATACTGTAGCATTATCTATTATATTTGCTTGAGGATTGTTTGTGTATGCTTTTGCTTATATTTCTTGCTTGTGCTCATTATGATTTTGATATAGGTGCTTGGGTCTAAGTTAAACCATTGAATCGAAGAATTGTACATGGTGTCAGAAGTCATGGATATAAGTCGACCGTCAATCAACTGGACCACCGATGATCTTGCTTCTGAATGGACCTCGCTGAAAAGTCAGAGAAAGCGCTATGTGCCAACCTTCTCATATGCGTTGGTACTCAAGGGCGAGAGATTTTCAGCGCGTTTGAGCACACAGAAGCAAATAAAGACAAATTCAAGGTGTATTGGAAAAAGTTCAGAGAGTATGCAGCCCCTAAGAAAATGCAAGAGTTCTCATGCTACATTTTCAAAAGCAAGACCAAAGAGTCACTGAAAATGTTGAGAAATACATAACAGAACTAAAATACTAGTCAAACCATGTGGATATACTGATGAAAGTGAGATTTTGATAGACAAAATAGTATCTGGAGTGACAAATCCTAGACTGCGTGAGAAACTCTTGGGAATCGGTGACAGTCTCACACTTACCCAAGCTGTCACAATTTGTCGTGCATATGAATCGACCCAAGCACAACTCAAAACATTTAAACAGAAAAAAAAATCAAGCAAGAAGTGGATGCCATTTCATAAAACAAATACTATCCGCCTCATAAGAAAGCAGAGTGCTACTTTTGTGGTGGCACCTACTCTCTCCAACACATGTGCCCTGTTAAAGGGAAAACATGCTCGAAGTGCAAAAAGAGTAAACACCTTGCCAAAGTCTGCAGAAGCAAGGCAGTGAATGCTGCTGGCAATGGTGCAGCAGAGAGCCCTATTTTCACGAGTGGGAACTTCAAAATCATGAAGAATAGACTCCAACAGTGATGAAGTTTTTGCAGAAAAATCCGTCTGTAGAAAACTGAAGATCAAATTTAAGACACTGATGCAAAGGTCAACAAACTCCCATCTCAATATTTTAAGTAAACTGTCAGAACAGCCAAAGCTAACCAAAGCCATTCAACAACTCACCAGATACTGTGGCTAAGGCTTACCCTACCTTGGGGTATGCAGCCTGTCATGCAGCTAAAAATAGGCCTATACAATTGCATGTATTCAACATAGACAAATCAAATACAAAACCCATAATTGGCCTCAAGACAAGCAAAGATCTGAATCTGATCAAGCTTGTTTTAAACATTTAACCGTCTCCAGAACCTGAAAATGTTGATGTGTTTATGGGCACAAGGAAAGTTGCAAGAGAATGCGAGATACATTTGAATGACAATGCAACCTCAACAATACACCCAGCTAGAAAAGTACCACTAGCAATGAAAGAGAAGCTGAAAAACGAACAAGACACGCTGGAATCCCTTGATATCATTGAAAAGGTTAGCAAATCAACAGATTGGGTAAATGCCATGGTAATGGTTGAGAAAAAGGATGCAACTGTCCGATTATGTATCAGAGGTATGCTGTTGCCGATTTAGATGGAGCAGTTATGTTCAGCTAATTAGACGTTTGCTCAGGCTATTGGATACTACCACTCCTTACTCGATTTTCGTACCTAACAACTCTAAGCACAATATTCGAATGCTATAGGGGGAAGAGATATCCCTTTGGCCATATTTCAGCGCAAGATGAGTTACAGAGGAAAATGGAAGAAGCACTTGAAGGTCTTAAAGGCATCAGAATACTTGCGGACCATATCTTAATTTACGGAAAATCCCGTAAAGAGCAGGACGAAAGGCTTTCTGCAGTTCTCAACAGAGCTAAAGCAACAGGAATTCGATTCAATAAAGACAAATTTTAATTTGCAAAAGATCAGGTCAAATACTTCGGACAAATAAGGAATAAATAAGGAATAAAGCCTGATCCTGAAAAAATAAAAGCAATGAAGGATATGCCAAATCCTAAGTCAAAAAGGAGCTTCAGACATTACTCGGAATGTTGAATTTTCTATTGAAATACATACTTGATATATCTTCAAAGAGCAAGCTATTGAGAGACCTGACTAAAGCCACAGAATTCAAGTGGGAAGCTGTCCATGGATCATCAATGAAAGAAATAAAAAGGTCTACATAAGACAGCTTTTTTTGAACATGATTGCAAAACACTGGACCTTAAGGTCAATGCATTGAAACATGGGCTAGGAGCTGAACTATCCTTGAAAGGTAAAATCTTTGGTTTTGCTTCATGGGTGCTAAGTAAGACAGAGCAGAACTATTCACAAATGGAGAAAGAGCTGCATGCCATCGTGTTTGGATGCAAACACTTCCACCACTACATATATGGTTGCAGTCTTCATTACAACTGGCCATTGCCTACCAGAGACAATCCTGTCACGCCCACTCCATGATGCACCTTCCCGGCTCCAGCAAATGATTATACGGATTCAGCCCTACAACTTAGAAGTTCAATACGGAACTGGAGCAGAAATACCAATACCAGATGCACTTACACGTCTTCACTTAACTGACACGGCTGATGAAATCCTTACCAGTGAGTGACTCTAAACTTGAGGAAATCCGGCATGAGACATGCCAAGATGCCCAACTAGTGACATTCGCATCCCTTGTACGTGATGGCTGACCTTCAAAACGTCAGTCATGCCCCATGGAAGTTATGGCCATCTTAAATATCCAGCACAAACTGAGCATCCACAATGGTCTGCTATTGAAAGGACAGCAGATCATCGTACCTCACACGCTGAGAACAAACATTCTACACTAACTCCACCCTGCTCATCTGGGAATAGACAAAACGAAACAGCTCGCCAGAATGATTGTGTACTGGCCAAAGATGAATTCAGAAATAGAACACTTAATCCAGAATTGCAAAATAAGTTCAAAGTTTGCCACCAAAAACCAGAAGGAACCGCTAAGAAACAGCCAGATACCATCTCTCCCATGGCAACACCTTGGTATTGACCTATTCAAATGGAATAGAGCGCGCTACCTCATAATGAGTGATTATTATTGCAGGTTTTTTGAAGTTTAAAAATTGCCAAGCCCCACTTTGTCCACTATTATAGATAAAATGAAAACCGTTTTTTCACGTTTTGGGATTCCCCAGCTCATATCCTCTGAAAATGGTTAACAACTGTTCTCCCTTGAATTCAAAGATTTTGCTCAGTCCTGGGGAATCAGCCTGAAAACCTCTAGCCCCATCTACCCAAGATCCAATGGGCTTGTAGAAAAGTCAGTCCAAATCTGCAATAAAATACTCACTAACGCAAAAGAATCTAGAGCCGACCCTCATATTGCTCTTTTGGAATATAGGAATAGCCCAGTTGACAGTTATACTTCACCGGCCCAGCTTCTAATGAGTTGTCAGCTCCAGTCAATCCTACCATCAACATACCAACAACTAAAACTCAGAATCGTCCCAACAAAAGATTTCATGTGACCCAGGTTAGTTGAACAGAATAGGCAGATATCTTACTACAGCAAATCAGCAAAGCAACTCCCGGAACTCCAGATGGGTGACAGTCTTTGTCCAGAAAATGGCAAACAGCTCTTGGACGAAAACCAAAATCATTTCTCGTCATGAAAATCCTAGATCCTACATAGTTGAAACGGCTGACGGATCTAGGCTGAGAAGAAACAGAACCCATACCTCTTGTTGCCATTTCCCTTCTCAAACTTCACCGGGCACCATGGGCACCCATAAGGAGGGGGGCGCCAGCCCCCCTGGCTGAATGATGCTGCCTTAATTTTTTTTCTTCGGCGATTTCTATTATGTAGCATTAAAAGTGCCAATTAGACGAGGTTTGCCACCCCTGGAATTCAGCTCATGGGCACCCATACCGGGCACCCCTGCAACTCGAAACGAAAACAAGGACACAGCCTATCTGGACATCTCCCGTGTCACAAATCCGCACATTGATTCTTATCCAATGGAAGAAGCCTAAAAAATTGATCAGGAGTCATGCAAAGAAGAGGCGCCACTTTCGCCAAACACATCACCAAACGTTAGACCTGCCTCCCCACACTATGCGGACTCCTGTGTACGTACGGAAGTTACACCACTCTTTTCTGCGTCAGTGAACTTGCCCCGGAACCGCAGTGGCAGAGTGATTAGGCCAGTAACATGGTTTGATATAGAGACCTTGTTAAGTGTGAAGAAGGGAGATGCAACATTATCTATTATATTTGCTTGTGGATTGTTTGTGTATGCTTTTGCTTAGATTGCTTGCTTGTGCTTATTATGATTTTACTATAGGTGCTTGGGTCTAAATTAAAACATTGAATTGAAGAACTCTACAGTATACCAAAAGCAATAGTAGCATTTTGAAGCATTTTGTGGAGTTCTGACACCAGTGCAATGAAACTTTTTAGGTCATCATCACTATGATGTCTCCTTTTCACTCATTGTCTGCATTCAACTGTCAAATACTTTGTCATGCATCATACTAGCTAACACAAACTGCACCATAGTAGCAGACTCCACCATTGTGATGGGATATCAATGATATCCAATACATAACAGATGGACAAGTCAGTTCTTAGAACAAACCACTGCTGTAAGGAAGTACTCAACCAAAAAAAGCAGCAAGTAAGACAAGATATCTCCACTCTTATAACAAACACTGATCAACTCCCAAACAAAATCAATGAGCTGAAAGATTTATGCAAATGATTTATTACATTGGACCACGTCTAATATGGTTCTTTAGAACAGAAATGCCAGTAATTCAAAGAATTACATATAAACAGAACAAATCAGAACACTTTGAGCAAACATTATATAACAAACACTGATCAACTCCCAAACAAAATCAATGAGCTGAAAGATTTATGCAAATGATTTATTACATTGGACCACGTCTAATATGGTTCTTTAGAACAGAAATGGCAGTAATTCAAAGAATTACATATAAACAGAACAAATCAGAACACTTTGAGCAAACATGGCCCCGAACCAAGAACACTTACAACTATGACTAAAGAGATTAAGATGAAAATCAACTGTTAAAGGAGAAAATGGAAGAAATACAGTAGCACCGATCCCCCAAAAACCAAAAAATATTCCAAAGTCTGGAACAAACTTAAAAACGTGATGCAGGTCTGGCACAAAAGCTTTGAATTGAAACTTGCAGATGATGTTTCCAAGACCCAAAACAAATGCAAAGAAATTTTCACAGTAGGTCTGAAATTTCATCAGTTAAACTGATGGTATTTTATCTTCCCAGCAAAATGCAATATAAATACCCAAATGAAAGTACTAAAGTATTGTCTACAGATGCCCTTAAATATCTACAAAAGTTGATGCTAACAAGTCGCCAGGACCCAATAATTTACATCCCAGACAACTAAATGAAATTGCAGAAGTGAGAGCGCCTTCACAAGAATGTTCCAGATGTCACTTACCTCTAGAGAGCTTCAGTAGATTGAAAAGTAGCCACAATAACACTGATATTCAAAAAAAGGAAGCACCATCCAGGAGTTCTTTGCAATATTGTAATAGTGCTTCAATTGACCATAGACAAAAATTTCCAGTAGTTGAAGTTTATGGCTGCAATGTGGTAGAAAAGTCGGTAGTACAATTCCAGGATCACTTGCCAGGCTAAGTCTAAAGGGAGCTGTGGCTCTCATGACTGTCTAGAATCAACAGAAACTTGGTCTCCTTGCTATATTTAGCATGGGCTTGCTTGACAAATATAGCATGAAAGAAGAACTGAATATTTCAGTGGTCATCCAGCCACTCGGGTTGGCAGGTCCAGTGGATGATGGTGGTGCACTTGCCAACATACAGTCATTGGCGCTAATTGTTGGGTATTTGGGATAAAATTATGGGATTTTGTTTTTAGTTACAAATCTAATATTATGGGCAAATTTAATATGCTGATTCTTGGTAAGGCTTTGTTAGATCTTAGATACATGGTACAAATACTTTGAAAGAAGTTTTTCATCAGTTGACTCAATGATGCACTTCTTATTGACTCAAAGATGCACTTCTTAAGAATCTTTATTTTTACTTTATGAATTCCAAGTTCAGTAAGAGACTTGTGGATATACTAGTGCAGAAACTTAAATGGTATACAGTAGCATTATCTATTATATTTGCTTGAGGATTGTTTGTGTATGCTTTTGCTTATATTTCTTGCTTGTGCTCATTATGATTTTGATATAGGTGCTTGGGTCTAAGTTAAACCATTGAATCGAAGAATTGTACATGGTGTCAGAAGTCATGGATATAAGTCGACCGTCAATCAACTGGACCACCGATGATCTTGCTTCTGAATGGACCCAGTTAAAGAGCTATGCATAAATGATGTACAAAGGTCCTCATGCTGAAAAGTCAGAGAAAGTGCTATGTGCATACCTTCTCATATGCGTTGGTACTCAAGGGCGAGAGATTTTCAGCACGTTTGAGCACACAGAAGCAAATAAAGACAAATTCAAGGTGTATTTGAAAGAGTTCAGAGAGTATGCAGCCCCTAAGAAAAACCAAGAGTTCTCACGCTACATTTTTCAAAAGCAAGACCAAAGAGTCACTGAAAATGTAGAGAAATACATAAAAGAACTAAAAAACTAGTCAAACCATGTGAATATACTGATGAACGTGAGATCGTGAGAGACAAAATAGTATGTAAGGTGACAAATCCTAGACTGCTTGAGGAACTTTTGGGAATCAGTGACAGTCTCACACTTACCCAAGCTGTCACAATTTGTCGTGCATATGAATCGACCCAAGCACAACTCAAAACATTTGAACAGAAAAAAATCAAGCAAGAAGTGGATGCCATTTCATAAAACAAATACTATCCGCCTCATAAGAAAGCAGTGCTACTTTTGTGGTGGCACCTACTCTCTCCAACACATATGCCCTGCTAAAGGGAAAACATGCTCGAAGTGCAAAAAGTGTAACCACCTTGCCAAAGTCTGCAGAAACCAGGCAGTGAATGCTGCAGGCAATGGTGCAACAGAGAGCCCTATTTCCACTAGTGAACTGCAAAATCACGAAGAAACCGATTTATTCCTATATGCGATTGGAAAAGACTCCAGCAGTGATGAAGTTTTTGCAGAAATATCCGTCAGTAGAGAACTGAAGATCAAATTCAAGACAGTGATTCTCAGGTCAACATACTCGCATCTCAATACTTGAGTAAACAGTCAGAGCAGCCAAAGCTAACCAAAGCCACTCAACAACTCACCAGCTACTGTGGCTAAGGCTTAGGCTTACCCTACCTTGGAATATGCAGCCTATCATGCAGCTATAAATAGACCGATACAATTGCATGTATTCTACATAGACAGAGAGCCCTATGCCTATGGTGCAACAGAGAGCCCTATTTTCACTAGTGAACTGCAAAATCACGAAGAAACCGATTTATTTCTATATGCGATTGGAAAAGACTCCAGCAGTGATGAAGTTTTTGCAGAAATATCCGTCAGTAGAGAACTGAAGATCAAATTCAAGACAGTGATTCTCAGGTCAACATACTCGCATCTCAATACTTAAGTAAACAGTCAGAGCAGCCAAAGCTAACCAAAGCCACTCAACAACTCACCAGCTACTGTGGCTAAGGCTTAGGCTTACCCTACCTTGGAATATGCAACCTATCATGCAGCTATAAATAGACCGATACAATTGCATGTATTCTACATAGACAAATCAAATATGAAACCCATAATTGGCCTCAAGAAAAGCAAAGATCTGAATCTGATCAAGCTTGTTTTGAACACTGAACAGTCTCCAGAAGCTGAAAAATGTTGATGTGCCTAAGGGCATAGGGAAAGTGTAAAGAGAATGCAAGATATATTTGAATGACATTACAACCCCAACTGTACACCCAGCTAGAAAAAGTACCACTAGCAATGAAAGAGAAGCTGAAAAACGAACTAGACAGGCTGGAATCCCTTGATATCATTTGCAAAGGATAGCAAATCAACAGATTAGGTAAATGCCATGGTAATGGTTTAGAAAAAGAATGAAACTGTCAGATTATGTATCAGATGTATGCTGTTGCCGAATTAGATGGAGCTGTTGTGTTCAGCAAATTAGACGCTTGCTGAGGCTATAGGATACCACCACTCCCTACTCGATTTTCGCACCTAACAACTCTAAGCACAATTATTGAACGCTATAGGGGACAGAGATATCGCTTTGGCCATATTTCAGCGCAAGATGAGTTTCAGAAGAAAATGGAAGAAGCAATTGAAGATCTTAAAGGCATCAGAATACTTGTGGACCATATTTTAGTTTACGGAAAATCCTGTTAAGAGCAGGACCAAAGGCTTTCTGCAGTTCTCAATAGAGCTAAAGAAACCAGAATTCGATTCAATAAAGACAAACTTTAATTAGCAAAAGATCAGGTCAAATACTTCAGACACATCATCAGCAAAGAAGAAATAAAGCCTGATCTTGAAAAAATAAAAGCGATTAAGGATATGCCAAATAAACAATTCAAAAAAAAGAGCTTCAGGCATTACTCGGAATGTTGAATTTTCTATTAAAATACATAACTGATATATCTTCAAAGAACAAACATTTGATAGACCTGAATAAAGCCACAGAATTCAAGTGGGAAGCTGTCCACGGATCATCAATGGAAGTAATAAAAAGGTCTACATCAGACAGCTTATCTTTTTTTTAACATGATTGCAAAACACTCGACCTTAAGGTCAATGCATTGAAACATGGGCTAGGAGCTGAACTATCCTTGAAAGGTAAAATCTTTGATTTTGCTTCACGGGTGCTAAGTAAGACAGTGCAGAATTATTCACAGATGGAGAAAGAGCTGCATGCCATCGTGTTTGGATGCAAACACTTCCACCACTACATCTATGGTTGCAAAGTCTTCATTAAAACTGACCGTTGCCTACTTAAGACTATCCTGTCATACCCACTCAATGATGCACCTGCCCGGCTCCAGCAAATGATTATACAGATTTAGCCCTACAATTTAGAAGGCCAATACAGCACTGGAGCAGAAATACCAATACCCGATGCACTACCATGTCTTAACTTAACTGACACGGCTGGTGAAATCCTTACCAGTGAGTGACTCTAAGTTTGAGGAAATCCGGCATGAGACATGCCAAGATGCCCAACAAGTGACACTCGCATCCCTTGTACGTGATGGCTGGCCTTCAAAATGACAGTCATGCCCCATGGAAGTTTTGGCCTTCTAGAATATCCAGCACAAACTGAGCATCCATAATGGTCTGCTATTGAAAGGCCAGCGGATCATCACACCTCACACACTGAGAACTAACATTAGTGTTGCACCAGATTAGATTGTAGTGAAAACAATTAGTAATTGAGGTGGTAAAAGTTGGCTAGCCAGTGGAAAAGTGACTCTGTTTCGAAATACAGATAGAACAGTTTATTTTGAGCCCAAAACGATTCCTTTGTGTAGCCCGAAATCCAGCAGTGTCGATCAAATTCCATTAAGAAGATATTTGCTGCCACCTATAGCCAGCAGTTCAGTAAGTGGGAAAGAAAGCGCTCCAGGCCACTAATAGTAAAGCCATCCGTGGGTGTTAGCCGTGCCCCGAAGTAAACGGCAAAAGCGGAATGCACGATTAGCCTTTGCGTGGATATATATTAAAGGCTATTTAAGGTACGTGATGTTTTTATTTGAAGTAGAATCTAATGCTGAAAATGGAACAACTACTAGCCGAAATGCAAAAGATAAGAGGTGAGGTGACGGAGAAGTTACAGCAAATTGAAAATGCCGTTGCCAGCGCTGAATCTGTACGGAGGGAATGGGCTACGTTTGAGAAGAAACAAGATAAAAAAGTTAGTGTATTCTAAAGTTCAGGAAATCTCGCTCATGTTGAAAAAGTTTGAATTTTAATCTAAGAAAAATAACTTGGTGTTATAGGAGTTCAACCCAAGAGTAAGGGGTCGTTCACTAAAGGATGACTTATTCCAGTGTTTTGGTAGGGCTGTGCCCAGTTTAGACATCCGCTGGAGTGACATTAAAAAGTCTTTTAGAATGAAAACTCGTTCCGGAGAAGTCTCACCAGTCCTAATTAGATTCACAACTAAAAATATTCGCGACTTGCTTCTATGGAGCAATCGATATCTGAGAGAATACGGGCTGAAAGTGGCCCCTGATTATACCAAGGCTGAAAGTGGCCCCTGATTATACCAAGGCTGAAAGTGCAGCGAGAAACAAGGTGAGACCGATTCTAGAGCAAGCAAAAAGCAAAGGTAGATGCGATGCATTCCTACGGGGGACGAGAATACAAATTGGAGACCAAACATTTTCTTACGATCCTGAAACTCAGCGAGTGATCGAAACTGTCCAAAATTCCAGCGCGACAAGTAAGAAGGTGGCCGAAGGGAAACGTGACAGGATTGCAGACGGAGAAACAGAATTGGTTATGAGCGATGTATCTGATACTACGGTCATAGACGGAAACGTGACAGAGATGCCGGTTAGGATGCTTCAAGGGCCAGCGGATTCGGAAGTTAGACCATTACGGGTTCAAAAAAGACTGGCGGAGAGAAAACCGGAAGATACAAATCGTAAAGCCAGCACTAGAGTGGGAAGAGGAAGTACGAGTGGGTCAGGAAGAAGAGTCTGGGATGGACAGACGAGAAGCAGAGGCTTGGCAAGAGGAAACGAACCTAATAGGTTTATTCTTGATCCAGCAATTAGGGAATAGGATTTTGAGGGCTGTTGTGCAATGAATTTGAAAATGTTTCTGGAATATTCAGCGATTTAGTGATCAGAAACTAAGTGATTTATGTAGGTTAGATGGGTGGAATATTATAGGTGTAGCTGAGACATGGAGAAGTTCTTGTATTTGCATTCAAGGGTTTATATGTGAGTGCGCTTGTAGAAAACCATGGAGGAATGGCAGAGTGTGAAAATTACCGCAGAATAAGTCTTATAGACATTGCGGTCAAAATATTCGGGATATTACTCTTGAACCGCTTCAAAGGGGCAAGGGAGGAAAGAACTCGAGGAAATCAAGCCGGCTTTCGGCCAGGTAGAGGCTGTACTGATGATATCTTCGTTTTTCGCCTCATTATCCAGCAGTTTGAAAGGTACAATCTACCCCTGTTCTTGATGTTCCTGGACTTCATTGCCGCCTTCGACTCTGTCACTCGCCAGAAACTTTGGAAGATCCTAGAGAATGACGGAATGCCACTGAAGTTTGTTGAACTGATGAAGGCATACTATGACGCGTCAGTGAGCCGAGTTCGAGTCTACGGTGAAGAAACTGAAGAATTCCTGGTTGAGTTCAGAGTAAAACAAGGGTGTGCCCTCTCTCCGACTCTGTTCAATTATTGCGTCGATTGGGTGCTTGAAAATGCACTGTCGTTCTATCCATGAGTTCAGATCGGACAGAATCTTTCACTGACTGACCTCGATTATGCGGATGATGTTGGCCTCCTGTCAGACCCCGTAGAAGCTCAAAACATGCTTGACAACATGGTGGCCTGGGCAGACCTGATCGGCTTGAAAGTCAGCACAGAGAAAACAAAATTCATGGCTATTAACCACGACACAGGACCATTCACACTAACTGTCAATCAAGTTCAGCTGGAAAAAGTCAACTGTTTTACATACTTAGGCTCCCAAATATGTATTGACGGATCTTCTGACGCTGATATCCAACAGAGAATGCAGAAAGCGCAGACAGTCTTTGCCTCCCTTCGGAAACCCTTATGGAGTCACCGCGAAGTCAGTGTCCGAACGAAAGTTCGAATCTACATGGCACTTGTCCGCACCGTTCTCCTTTACGGATGCGAAACATGGTCGGTAAAACTACAGCATGAGAATACGCTGAAGGTGTTTGAGCATACCTGCCTGCGAAGAATTCTCAGAATACAGCTGCGTGACCGTATCTCCAGCGCGGATCTACGTCGAATGTGCAATATTCAGAGAGATGTTGCGCTCACTATTAAAGAACGCCGTTTGAAATGGTTGGGCCATGTATTACGGAAGCCGCCAGAATAATTGCCTCGCCAAATACTTCTAGTTGAGCCTATTAGCTCCTGGAAGAGATGCCAAGGTGGATAGACAGGAAGAACTGGTGGAACCTGGCCAAATCAGACCTTGAACCTATTGGGGGATTCAGAAAGTTCAGACACAGATGGTCAACTCAGTGGCTCGCTTTTGCAGAGCAGCTGGCAGAAGATCGCTCAACATGGTCCAAGGAGGTCTCCAAGATCATCGATGCCAGGCGAGGTGGAAACGCCTGATTCCCGCCACAAGCACAAGTGCAAGTAAGTAAGGGCAGAGTGTATGGAGGAGTTGCTGTTTTATGCAGAGAAAGTTGTTTTCACTCGGTTTTGAGATTAAAAAGTGAGTCTGAGAATATTGTGTGGTTAAAGGTAAAAATGAATGAATTAAATCTAGTTATAGGAGCTGTTTATATACCACCACAGAATAGATTGTATATGAAGGAAAATATTCGGAAGTTGGTATCAAAAGAGATAAGAAAATATGTTGAATTGTATGGTGATAGCTATTTTATTCTTACAGGTGACATTAACGCGTATACTGGGATTTCGGATGGCAAATTTGAGGAAGTTGGAGATAACTGGAGGAGCAATGTATCATGGGATCCTTCCGAATCACCTTGGTATTATGATGATTTAAAAATTGGTAAGCGACAGAGTAAGGACCTGAACCGTAGAAGGAATAAATGGGGATCTAACCTTTTAGGTTTTTGTGTGAATGAAAAAACATTAATTGTGAATGGTAGACTAGGAGAAGGTGAAGAAGTTGGGAATTTTACTTGTTTTTCTGGGTCACCAAGTGTGGTAGATTATTGTTTGGTTGGGTTGAATCTGTGGCCAATGTGTTATGATTTTAGAGTGATGGGTTGCGTAAAGTCGGACCACGTCCCAATTGCTCTTAATCTGAGTGTTCCTGGGTCCCAGAGGTCTATATGCGAGATAAGGGTTCAGAGTTGGCAAAGAGATGGGGAGATAAGTAGTTTTACAAAGAATGATCATTATATTAGAAAACCGATAAAAATAGTTAAGGAGACAGAAGAGATAGTAAACCAAGGGATAATAAGAGGTAGTACTCAGGAGCTAATAGAAGAGTGTGAGGAATTTTGTAAAATTGGTAAGGTGGAGGAGAGCATAAAGGGACTGAAAAAGGTAGTGTATGATATTTGCGTAGGAGCAGGAGTAAGTGATAAAATTGAGGTTAGGAATTCAGAGGAGAGGGAATTGAATATGGAAAGGAAAAAGTTAAAAGCTAGGCTACAAGAAGCGTTAGATGTAGTCAGGTTCCAGAGACCAGGGACTTTAGATAATAATTTATTGGCATACCGAAGAGTTAGGAGAGAGTATAAGAAAATAGTAAGAAAGTGTAAGAAGATGAAAGAAGAAGAAGATATTAAGGAGATAGAGCAGGCATTAAAGGATAAGGATAGCAAATTTTTTTTGAAGAAGGTTTCAAGTTCTACCAGAAGGGAGACAAGCCAAGAAATCGCCCTGCGGACACCTGGTCAAGTGAATTAAAGAGGCAAGAGACAACGGAAAATGAGTGTGTATAGGGATGATAAGACTATGGGAGAAAATCCTGAGTATGCCCAGGGAAAAGATAACAAAAGCAGCATATTTAAAAGCTCTGAGGATCCCAAAGAGTGATACATGGCAATCTCAAATAATAAAAAATATTGGATGATTGTGGATTTTTCAGAGCTATGGAATGGAGGGCTAGGGATTCGATTAAAGGAAGCAGCAGTTGCAAATAGGGTCAGAGAGAGGTTAAGAGACCATGAGATCCAGGTGTGGCATGCACGAGTGAATGAGACCCGATCACTGGAGTTATATCCAAAGGGTAAAGAATGGGTACAGTTCTTCTCCACTGGGGAGAAGAACTGTATTTTAAGGCGGGGCTTCAAATGAGGTAACCAAAGTTGATTATTTGTGTTAGGTCAGATAGGTTAACACTAGATGAGAAAAGGAAGTATCTGGGAGAGGTTAGGAAAGCTTCCGGTCGTTACTTCTGTCCCATGTGCGAGAAAGAGGAAGATTTGGTTCATTTTGTGGGGAAGTGTAGTGAATTATAAGATTTAAGGAAAGAATTGTTTGGGGTTGAGGCTTGGGAGAGAGATGAGATAATAAATTTATTAGCAAGTAAAGATATGGGAGGTATAAAGAGATTCGGAAGGTTCCTGACGATGGGTATAGAGCATAGAGAAAGGTTTTTTTTTTAAGATTAGGGATGAGGGTGATATTTCACTAGCCTAGATTATAGTTTTGTGCCAATTTATGATTGTATGAAAGTGTCTTTGTTTTTGTGACCATGGCCCTTTGGGCTTTTGTGTCAATAAATTCTGTTCTATTCTATTCATTCTACACCAACTCCACCCTGCTCATCTGGGAATAGACAAAACTAAACAGCTCGCCAGAATGATTGTGTACTGGCCAAAGATGAATTCAGATATAGAAAGGTTAATCCAGAATTGCAAAATAAGTTCAAAGTTTGCTACCAACAACCAGAAGGAACTGCTAAGAAGCAGCCAGATACCATCTCTCCCATGGCAACACCTTGGTATTGACCTGTTCAAATGGAATAGAGCGTGCTACCTCATAATGAGTGATTATTATTGCAGGTTTTTTGAAGTTGAAAAATTGCCAAGCCCAACTTTGTCCACCATTATAGATAAAATGAGAACCGTTTTTTCACGTTTTGGGATTCCCCAGCTCATATCCTCTGAAAATGGTTAACAACTGTTCTCCCTTGAATTCAAAGATTTTTCTCAGTCCTGGGGAATCAGTCTGAAAACATCTAGCCCCATATACCCAAGATCCAATGGGCTTGTAGAAAAGTCAGTCCAAATCAGCGCTAAAACACTCACTAACGCAAAAGAAGCTGGAGCCGACCCTCATATTGCTCTTTTGGAATATAGAATAGCCCAGTTGACAGTTATACTTCACCAGCCCAGCTTCTAATGAGTTGTCAACAAATCAATCCCGGAACTCCAGATGGGTGACATTCTTTGTCCAGAAAATGGCAAATAGCTCCTGGACGAAAGCCAAAATCATTTCTCATCATGAAAATCCTAGATCCTACATAATTGAAACTGCTGACGGATCTAGGCTGAGAAGAAACAGAACCCATATCTCTTGTTGCCGTTTCCCTTCTCCAATGTCACCAGGCACCATGGGCGTCCATAAGAAGGGGGGGGGCAGGCCCCCCTGGCTGAATGATGCTGCCTTATTTTTATGTTTTTTATTCTGCAATTCCTATTATATAGCATTAAAAGTGCCAATTAGACGAGATCAGCCTATCTGGACACCTCCCGTGTCACAAATCTGCACATTGATTCTTATCAGAGGCAACGCTGTAGCGTTGCCTATAGTAAAGGCCATACGGCTCCAATGTTTTATTATTCATTTTTTTCCCAGAGGCACTTCATATGAAAGGGGTCGTCGTAGAAGCTTCAAAGGGGGCTCATTCGATTGGAAATTGAGAGTTCTAGTGCCTTTTTTAATAGTCGAAAATGATTGCAGGGCAACTAGCCCCCCCCCCACGCCCATCATTCCCAAAAACCCATCCAATCAAAATTTTGAGATAGCAATTTTGTTCAGCATAGTTGATTTCCAGATAGAAAATATATTTTTGAGGAGGATACTCCCCCACAACCCTCAGGGCAAGGGTTTTATGTTATGCCCTGGGGGCATATAAGGTTTTTTATAGAAAGCGTTGTCGCAGAAACTTCAAAACAGACTCATTCGATTGGAAATTAAAGAGCTAGTGCCCTTTTTAAAAGTCGAAAGTGATTGGAGTGTAACTAGCCCCCCTCCCCCCGCCCATCATTTCCCCAAACACATCCAATCAAAATTTTCAGATAGCCATTTTTTTCAGCATTGTTGATTTCCAGATAGAAAAAATATTTTTGAGGAGGACACTCTCCCACAACCCTCAGGGCAAGGGTTTTAAGTTATGCCCTGGGGGCATATAAGGTTTTTATAGAAGGCGTTGTCGTAGAAACTTCAAAATAGGCTCATTCGATTGGAAATTAAAGGGCTAGTGCCCTTTATAATAATCGAAAATGATTGGAGGGCAACGAGCCCCCCCCACGCCCCTCATTCCCCCAAAAACATCCAATCAAAATTTTGAGGTAGCCATTTTGTTCAACGTAGTTGATTTCCAGATAGAAAATATATTTTTGAGGAGGATACTCCCCCACAACCCACAGGGCAAGGGTTTTAAGTTATGCCCTGGGTGCATATAAGGTTTTTATAGAAGGCGTTGTTGTAGAAACTTCAAAAATGCTCATTCGATTGGAAATTAAAGGGCTAGTGGCCTTTTTAATAGTCGAAAGTGATTGGAGTGTAACTAGCCCCTCTCTCTCCCCCCCCCACGCCCAGTATTTCCCCAAACACATCCAATCAAAATTTTCAGATAGCCATTTTGTTCAGCATAGTTGATTTCCGGATAGAAAGGTTTATAAGGTTTTTATAGAAGGGCATATAAGGTTTTTATAGAAGGCGTTGTCGTAGAAACTTCAAAACAGGCTTATTCGATTGGAAATTATAGGGCTAGTGCCCTTTTTAATGGTCGAAAGTGATTGGAGTGCAACTAGCCCCCCCCCACCCCATGCCCATCATTTCTCCAAACACATCCAATCAAACTTTTGAGACAGCCATTTTGTTCAATGTAGTTGATTTCCACATAGAAAATATGTTTTTGAGGAGGACACTCGCCCACAACCCTCAGGGCAAGAGTTTGAAGTTATGCCCTGGGGGCATATAAGGTTTTTATAGAAGGTGGTGTCGTAGAAACTTCAAAACAGGCACATTCAGTTGGAAATTAAAAGGGCTAGTGCCATTTTTAATAGTCGAAAGTGACTGGAGGGCAACTAGCCCCCCCCCCACGCTCATCATTGCCAAAAACACATACAATCAAAATTTTTAGATATCCATTTTGTTCAGCGTAGTTGATTTCCTGACAAAAAATATGTTTTTGTGGAGGACAATCCCTCAAAACCCTGAGGGCAAGGGTTTTAAGTTATGCCCTGGGGGCATATAAGGCTTTTATAGAAGGCGGTGTTGTAGAAAGTTCAAAAAAGGCTCATTCAATTGGAAATTCCGAGGGCTAGTGCCCTTTGTAATAGTCGAAAGTGATTTGAGGGCAACTAACCCCTCTCTCACGCCCACCTTTTCCCGACACACATCCAATCAAAATTTTAAGACAGCCATTTTATTAAACATAGTTTTAAGTTCTAGAAATTAGGTCTTTGAGGATTACACCTCCCCCAAAGCTCTCAGGGCAAGGGTTGTAACTTAAGGATCCTCCGAATCCTTTATATTATTTCTTATGGAAGAGATGCTCGTATAAACTTTAGAGAGGGCACATTTGATTGAAAATTGAAAGTTCTTGTTTCACTTTTTAAGATTTGAAAGAGATTGAAGGGCAACTAGCCCCTCTCCCTCCTCCACGCCCTAAATGCATCAGATAACAATTTTGAGATAGATATTTTGTTAAAATAGTTCAAAGTTCTGATAACAAAAAACTCCGGTGTTGACACAGCCCGCCAGGGCCCAGGGGTAGGCGTTCTAAGTTATGCCCTGGGGTATAACTTATTAAAGGGGGTTTATAACTTATGGGAAGGGGTTTTGTATGGGAAGAACACATAGGAAATATATTAATAATTATCCAATTATAAGGTTAAAATACATACTCTGTGATAGATGCAAAATTGCTTTGGCACACTAATTCCTATTAAGGTCATTTCCAAACAGTCGTGATCCCTTTGTGTCAGCAAGTGAAATGGTCTAAACCCCCTTATCGGAGCTATTTTTTCAATCCATTCATTGTTGTCAATCGCTGTCCACAAGTTGTGCAAGCTGTCTATTGCTCACGTATAAGGTTATTATCAAGGAGGTAATTGTCTAGATTTTTAAAAAAGTCTAATTCTATTTAAATTGAAATTTCTATATCATTTTTTTAAATTAAATAATAATCGGAAAGTAGGCACCCCCTCCCCTGATAAAAAAAATTGCAAATTTTTGAAAAAAAAAACGGAAAAAAATTAATTAAAAAAAACTTACAGAAAAAAAATTTGCTCAAATAAAAGTGAAGGCAATTTCAAACCTAAGATACACAGGTGCAAATACCTGTTAAAATTCAAACTCAAAACGACCAGATTTTACTATTAAAGAATAAATGAAACCCAAAACGAACAGAAATTAAATAAACAATCATAGCGAAAAACATACAACAAGTAATAATATAAATGAATAAATAGATCTTAAAGCGAGTAATACTTGGATTGAATATGAAAATCAAGCTTAAAACGAAAACAAATATTTTGCTATTAAAGTATAAATGAAACTTAAAACAAACAGAAATTAAATAAACAATCAATGTGAACAAACATACAATATATATTAATGTACATGAATAAATAAATCTTAAAACGAGTGAAACTTAAATTGAATATGCAAATCAAGTTTGAATCAAATAAAAATAACTACAAACAAGAGTTTGGGTATCGTCTCACTGCAGAAGCCTAAAACCTACTGCGTCATTGGCGCTTTACTGAAAACAATTCTTTGAAATATTTTCACTTTTGTACCTTTAAGAAATCAAAAATTAATCAAGATTTTAGGGAATAAATATCAGCATATGTATATTAAATTGACAATGCACATTTTTTTTCAGTAAACTCATTTGAATTTTTTTTCAGTAAAGTACAAATTATATTCTGGCTTTTAGAAAGCATATGGGTTTTGAACCCTACTCGCATTAATTTATGCTCGTTTTGGGTTTCATTTATTTATTGATACTGATTTGGGGTAGTTGTATGCTTGGTAGATTATATGATAGTCCGGACGCCAGGGGTTGAAAATGTGAACCATACCACGACGGAATTGGGCTGCTACGAGAATTAGCCAACCCTCCACCCCCTAAATTGACCATGCGGATTCAAAAATACCAATGGCACTTGCTTGCGAGTGGTGGAACACTCCGAAACTTGACATTTTATTATATTTTGGTGTTTCATGCAAGAAAATGCATGTTCCACAAAGTTTAAGGTGCAGTTTCCCGCTCAAATAGAACTCTCAACACTTGGACAGTACCTGATTTCAGACATTCATTTCGTAAAAATATAGATAAACAAAACTATTTGGGACTAAAGTCATATAAGAAATTTTTTCTACATTTAAAGCTAATAAATATTACCCTAAAAGCCTAGCATATTTAGCATGCACTTTTCTTATATCATAAAACATATTATTTTTTAATTATTTAAAAAAGTACAAGAGACAAGTAAAAAAGTGGCTTGTAACACATTGATAACTGTGATCAACTAAGCACTGGATCATAACTGCAGAATATTCAGTTGCTTTCACAGTCATTAAGACAATCTTCAACAGGACAGTCTTCTGCTGGCATATCTAGCTCTTCTCCTTCAGGCTAAGACACTGATCCAGGTGACTGTGCATGCATTAAAGCACCCCCCAAGCTAAAGTTCTGGATACAGCTCTGAGGATTATACATCAATTTCTACCTCCACCCTCCTCTCAAATCTCCCGAATTCTGTATTTATTTTAAGATTTTTTCAAATCAACTGCTTAGACACAAGGGCAGTAAAACAAGAATAAGATTTTCTTTAAAACTTTGTGGTCAGTAACATCTCATTTGGTAGCAATTTGTTGAAAAGTGGGCAAAATCATAGGCAGTACAATTGCGCTGCCTAAGTAAAGAATGATGTTGGCACAATGTATTATTTATTTTTTTGTTTTCCATTCCAGGGCACTTTGTATCAAAGGAGTTGTGATAGAAACTTGGAAAACGGCTCATTCAATTGGAAATTGGAATGGATAGTGCCCTTATTTATAGTTATTAGAAGGCATTAGTTGAAATTGATTAGAAGGCAGCTAACATCCCTTCCATGTCCACCCTTTCTCCAAACACTGCCAATCAACATTTTGACAGCTATTTTGTTCAGCATAGTTGATTCTCAGACATAAATTCTTTTTTTTGAGGAGGAAACTCCCCCACAGCCCTCAAGGCAATAGTGGTAATTTATGCCCTGGGGGTATAAGGTTTTTACAGAAATCTTTGTTGTAGAAACTTCAAAAATGGCTAATTCAATTGGAAATTCAAAGGGCTAGTGCCCTTTTAATAGTTGAAAGTGATTGGAGGGCAATTAATCCCCCTCTCACGCTCACCTTTTCTCCAAACACATCCAATCAATATTTTGAGATAGCCCTTTTTTCAACGTAGTTGAAAGTTCTGAAAACTAGGTCTTTGAGGATGACACCCCCCCCCCCCCAAAAAAAAAAACCCTTGGGGCAAGGGTTATAAGTTAAGCCCTGGGGGCAAATAAGGATTTCATAGAAAGCGTTGTTGTAGGAACTTCAAAAAGAGCTCATTCAATGGGAAACTGCAATGGAAAATGAAATCTCATGCCCACTATTTCTCCAAACACATCCAATCAAAATTTTGAGATAGCTGTTTTGTTCAACATAGTTGAAAGGTCTGGAAACTAGATCTTAGAGGATGATAACCCCTTCAGAGCCCTCAAGGCAAGGGTTAGAAGTTATGCCCTGGTGGCATATGAGGTTTTATTGAAAGCTTTGTTGTAGAAACTTGAATAAGCATCCATTCGATTGGCTCAAGCCAACCTTTTCCCCAAACACATTCAATCAAAATTTTTACATGGCCATTCTGTTCAAAGTAGTTGACAGTTTTGGAAATTAGGTCTTTAAGGATCACAACTCCCCCCCCCAGCCCCCAAGGCAAGGGTTGTAAGTTATTCCCTGGCAGCATATAAGGTTTTTATAGAAAGCTTTGTCGTAGACACTTCAAAAAGGGCTTTTTTGATTGGAAATTGAAATTGCTAGTGGATTTTAATAGTCAAAAGTAATTGGAGGGCAACTAATCCCCCTCTCACACCCACCATTTCCTCAAACACATACAATAAAAATCTTGAGATAGCAATTTTTTCAACATAGTTGAAAGTTATGGAAATTAGGTCTTTGTGGATAACAACCCCCTCCCACAACCCTCAGGACAAGGGTTGTAAGTTATGCCCTGGGGGCATATGAGGTTTTTTATAGAAAGAGTTGTTGTAGAAACTTCAAAAAGGGCTCATTGGTTTTGTAATTGAAAGGGCTAGAGCCCTTTTTAATAGTCGAAAGTGATTGTAGAGCAACTAACCACCCTCTCATGCCCATCATTTTCTCGAAAACATCCAATCAAAATTTTGAGATATCCATTTTGTTCTATGTAGTTGAAAGTTCTGGAAATTATATCTTTGAGGATGAAACTCCCACACAGCCCTCAGGGTTAGGGTTGTAAGTTATGTCCTGGGAGCATATAAGGTTTTCATTGAGAGCTATGTCATAGAAACTTGAAAACAGGCTCATTCAATTGATAATTCAAAGGGCTAGTGCCCTTTTTAATAGTCAAAAGTGATTTGAGGGCAATTAACCCCCTCTCACGCCCAACTATTCCCCAAACACACCCTATATGAATTTTCTGACAGCCATTTTGTTCAATATGGTTAAAAGTCTTGTACACAGTATGTTTAATTATGATAACCCCCTTAGAGTATCCGAGGCAAGGGTTCTATGTTATGCCCTGGACACATATAAGGTTTTTATAGATGGCGATGTTGTAGAGACTTCAAAAATGGCTCATTTGATTCGAAATTAGAAGGGCTTTTGCCCTTTTTAACAGTAGAAAGTAATAGGAGGATAATTAACACCTCTCTTACAGCCACCATTTTCCCAAACACATCCAATCCAAATTTTAGATAGCCATTTTGTTTGACATAATTAAAAGTCCAGAAATTATGTTTTTGAGGATGATACTCCTCCCACAACCCTCAGGGTAAGGTTTGTAAGCTATGACCTGGGGGTATATAAGTTTTTTATAGTAATTGGTGTTTTAGAAACTTAAAAAAGGGCTCATTCGATTGGAAATTGTAAGGGCTAGTGCCCTTTTTAATAGTCAAAAGTGATTGGAGGGCAACTAACCCTCCTCTCACACACACCATCCCATTTGCCCATTATATTTAAAAACTAAATGTTGCCTTAAGATTAAATCAAAATGTACTTTGTTAATGTGCAGGGGGCATATAAGCTTTTTATAGAAAGCATTATTGTGGAAATTTCAAAAAGGGCTCATTCAGTTGGAAAGTGAAAGAGCTAGTGCCTTTTTTAATAGTCGAAAGTGATTGGAGGGCAACTAGCCCCCCTCTCACGAGCACAATTTCCCCAAAAACATCCAATCAAAATATTGAGATAACCATTTTGTTCTACATAGTCAAGTTCCAGAAATTAGGTCTTTGAGGATGACAACCCCCCTCACAGTCCTCCGGGCAAGGGATGTAAATTATGCCCTGAGGGCATATAAGGTTTTTTATAGAAAGCATTGTCGAAGAAACTTCAAAAAGGGCGCATTTGATTGGAAATTGAAAGGGATAATACCCTTTTTAATAGTTGAAAGTGATTAGAGGGAACTAACACCCTCTCATGCTCACAATTTCCCCAAAAACATCCAATCAAAATTTTTAAATAGCAATTTTCTTCACCGTAGTTGAAAGTACTGGAAATTAGGTCTTTGAGGATGACAACCCCCCCCCCTCTCCCAGCCCTCAGGACAAGGGTTGTAAGTTATACCCTGGGAGCATATAAGGTTTTTTATAGAAAGCATTGTTGTAGAAACTTCAAAAGGGCTCATTTGATTGGAAATTTAAAGAGCTAGTGCCATTTTTAATAGTCGAAAGTGATTGGAGAGAAACTAACACCCCTCTCATGCCCACCATTTTACCAAACACATCCAATCAAAATTTTGAGATGGCCATTTGGTTCAATGTAGTTGAAGTTCTGGAAATTAGGTCTTTGAGGATGACAATCCCCATGATTGAAAATAGAAAGGCCTAATGCCCTTTTTAAAAGTTGAAAGTGATTGGAGGGCAACTAATCTCCCTCCCACACACACCCTCCCATTTGCCAATTATGTTTAAAAACTAAATGTTGCCTTAAGATTTAATCAAAATGCACTGTGTTAATGCTAATTTCTAATAAGGCATCTCAGCAATATACCAAGAACAACTGAGGGTATTATGTTCAAACTTTTGGGGCTTCTTCTGCTCTTAAAATTTAACCAAATCAAAATAGCATAAGTGTATCCAAGCTATTAAAAAAAAGTAAACCGATTTTATTGCAAATGGTATCAAGTTTTCTATTTCAGGTCAACTAGAGGAGGTATGAAACTAAACTAAACACTACTATTTGTATCCAGATTTTAAAAAGGGTGTATGTTGTTAAAAATCGCTAAATAATTTTCTCCAGCATACAAATAGCAGGCCAGACTATAAAGTCCTAAAAAAAACAGTTAAAATATTATTTTCTTTTCCCCTGAAAAGACTATGTCAATATAAACAAACCGAAATAAATAAAAAAAACTTTTTCCACAAAACAAGTTTTTCAAAGAAAAGTAAAGCTCCATTAAATCAAAAATAGAAAACAAGCAGAAATTAATATGAGTAGGGCTCAAAACTCCTATGCCTTCCCAATGCCAGAACATAATTTGCACTTTACTGAAAAAATACAAATGAATGTGCATTGTCAGTTTATTATACATATACTGGTATTTATTAATCAAAATGTTAATATAATTAAATTATTAAAGTTATAAAAGTAAAAACATTGATATTTTTTTCAGTAAAGTGCAAATTATGTTCTGGCCTTGGGAAGGCATAGGGGTTTGAGCCCTACTCATGTTAATTCCTGCTCCTTTTGAGTTTGACTTGATTATTTATTGTTATTTCTGTTTGTTTGTGGTTTCATTTATTTATTGATGCTGATTTGTGGTAGTTCCACGCTTGGTAGATTATTTGATTTTTATTTTTGCGCATTTTTGTTTAATGGAGTTCTTTACTTTTCTTTGAAAAACTTGTTTTGTGGAAAAAGTTTTTTTTAGTTAATATCAGAAAAGGGCACGGGAACTTTCAATTTCCAATTGACAGAACAACATCCAAAGTTTATTCAACCACCTGCTCCATGTGAAGTGCCTCAGGGAAAAATAATGAACAGAGATTAATACATTTAACCCTTATGGATCTTAACTATTGGCAGTGCTATATGATTGCCTCTGACTCAAACAAGAGTAAAAATTTCAATTCCCCTTCAAATAAAGATCTGGAATCATCCAGGGGGCGGGGGGGGGGTCCATTAGGGATAGAGAATTCCCTGCAGGGAGGATAAACACCAGCTTCTGGGGGAACAACAAAATGATCATAAGATTGCACTGAGATATGAAAAAAAAAATGAAAATATTGATTTTGCTTTGCCTCTCCACATTGTTGAAAATCCAAATCATATAGTTCTCTTTGACAAGGAGACTTTAATATCTGAAGCAAAAGGCTTCCAACATTGTTTTAGAAAGGAAATTGAAATTAAAATATCCATAAATAGAGATCTAGCTTTAAATAGAGATACTGGAGATATTTCCATAAACCCAATTTACAGCAACATAAAATTAAAGGATTCAAATAATGTTTTTCTTCAGTTTGAATTAAGATCATCTGACCATTCTTGTCCAATCTAATTGGTGACTAGTCTTTAATTTATTGTGGCTTGGTTTGTTTGATTCAGTCTCTCTTCTGCTCTGTCAAGAGTTACTTCAAAAGGTTAGTTTTCTTACTTTTTCTTTGAAGCATAGCAAATGGCTGGGCAGAATTCTTGAACAAAATATCTGCTTTTGTCTTTTTGCTCCTTTCCTCTCCACTGGCAGCCACTACTCTTGTCTTTTTTGGCTATTTAATTTATTCTTTTTTTCTTGTTTGTCATATATCAATCTTGCCAGTAGCCCTATCTGTCTATAATAGCTCACAGAACTAATATAAAAAGCTAATATTTCACCATGTAAAATTTATAATTAATTGTACTATAATACACTTTATTGTTTGGATAACAAGAGACTAAAGTCAAACAGATGGCTTTTTAAGCTGGGTAATACAGCTATACACAAACAAAACCATAGGAAAATGAAGCTTTCAGGAATGGCTCTAGAAACTAAACTATGGGTAAAATTGTGGCAGTTCATATTATTGACTTACAAATAAAGTGAACATACTAATCAATACCTTTTTATGCTCTTTACAAATATAATAATCATTTTTGTCAGAAATGAATTTTACTCCTACCCTATATATACCAATTCAGGGTATATGTTTGCACATTAGGGGGGGGGGGGTTTTAGAGTAAAGTTTAAAATTACCTCTCATTTGCATCAGAAATAAATTTTATCCCCAAGGCATCAAGTGGTATGTTTACTTTATTTGTATGTCAATAATATGAACTGCCAAAAATTTAACAAAGTAGCCTATGTAACAGGAAGGTATTTTGAAGTGACTCCCTCCACTCCTCCTTTTGGAGGGTCCTGAAATTTGCCTACATGACAGGTCTTTCTACCTATTGAAATTTTGACAGAGCAACATTTTATCTTAATTTGAAGTTATCAGTTCTTTCCTTTGGCTTTAGTTCTGAAAATACAATTCTTATTGTTTGAGTAGAATTTTAAGCCATATCAATGGTTTTTTTTTTCAAAATTTAGGAAATGTATTTGCATATCTTTAAAACCTTTTAAATTTGGGATTGAGCAAAGTTGAGAAGCTGAAAAATTTTTTGTTCTGTTTCATTTAAGCAAAAGATCTGTTTTGCAAGGTTTCCCTTTTATAACACCCAGATTTTGAAAATGCACTTGTAGATCTTTGAAGCATTGCAAATTGGGATTGAGCAAAGTTTTGATGCTGAAAATGGTTTTCTTGTACTTCATTTGGTTAAATTCAGGTTTAGCTAAATTTTTATATTAGGAAAGGGGTTAAGTTGAAAAATGAGAAGAGGGTTATATTGATGCTTGGCAATATCTTCCCAGAGTATGTGTTTGGTCCTGAATTCATAACTGGAAGTTTCATTTTTGCAAACCAAACCTCTTTCCAAGATAGTGAAAAGTACTAGCTAAACTAGAATTTTACTGCTAATTCCACTGTTAACAAGGAATTTTATTGATATTTTGCTATTTCAAGCTTACATGTATAAATTAGCCTATTGAGACCTTAATAGCCAACTAGTAGGTCAATTTCATAGTGTATATGAAATTTTATTGGTAGCTGACTAGTTGGATATTTTAAACACAAGTTATATCTACGATCTTAATTGCAAACTAGCCTAGTTGGCTATTTGCAAACTGTGGGCTTATTTAAAATTATGTTGATAGCTGACTAGTTGGCTAATTTCTGGTGAAATGCATATACAAGTAAGGTCTAATAGTTGATTGGTTGGCTAGGCTAAACATTTTATTTGGGAAATCTCTTGATGGCCCTTGGATATAGGGTCAAAATATTCATTTAAAGTTGCATTCCACTGTCTTGTATAAAAATTTCCCTGTTGTTCTACTTATTTGTTTATGAAATCTCTTGACACAGGCAGTCAATGGGAATAAAAACTATTCTGTTCTATGTCTATGTGTTTGCCAAGCCCAGGCAGTAATTTTGTCTTTTTCTGTGATGTATGTCCCAGTTCAGTCCTGCTTTTTGGAATATAATGAAAAAAGGGTTAGATGGTTAAGGCATATTCTGCAGATGAAGGATGACAGATTGCCAAAAATTGTCTTTTTGCCAGCTATCTAGCACTAAAAAGAAATCAGGTCATCCTCATCTGGGGTGGGAGGATGTCATAAGGAAAGATATAAAGGAAATGGGAACTTCCTGGGAGGGTGTAAAGAGGGGGGCGTTGAATAGATTGGGATGGAAGAGTAGCATGCATATCTGTGTTGGCCTCAGGCAGCTTGGTACTGAGGAGAGTTGTTAGTAGCAGTAATATATAATTTTTAAACTAGCCAACCAGTTGGCTATTACATCTCACCTTTGTATAGGCCTATATATTTCAGGCTTAATTAGCCAATTAGCTAAAATTATATATACAGCCTACACTTATATACAAGTTATATCAAGAATCTTAATTGCAAACTAGCCTAGTTGGCTATTTGCAAACTGTAGGCTTATTTAAAATTATGTTGATAGCTGACTAGTTGGCTAATTTCTGGTGAAATGCATATACAAGTAAGGTCTAATAGTTGATTGGTTGGCTAGGCTAAACATTTTATTTGGGAAATCTCTTGACGGCCCTTGGATATAGGGTCAAAATATTCATTTAAAGTTGCATTCCACTGTCTTGTATAAAAATTTCCCTGTTGTTCTACTTAAAGATTGTCTTTTTTTGCCAGCTATCTAGCACTAAAAAGAAATCAGGTCATCCTCATCTGGGGTGGGAGGGTGTCATAAGGAAAGATTTAAAGGAAATGGGAAGTTCCTGGGAGGGTGTAAAGAGGGGGGCATTGAATAGATTGGGATGGAAGAGTAGCATGCATATCTGTGTTGGCCTCAGGCAGCTTGGTACTGAGGAGAGTTGTTAGTGGCAGTAGTATATAATTTTTAAACTAGCCAACCAGTCAGCTATTACATCTCACCTTTGTATAGGCCTATATATTTCAGGCTTAATTAGCAAATTAGCTAAAATTATATATACAGCCTACACTATAAAGCAAGTTAACTAGTTGGCTTGTTGATATCCCAGGTATCATTCTTGTAAGGTATTGTACCAAACATCATCTAAGTTTTATTTGAGTTCTATAGACCTAATATCAATACCTTCTAAGTCCAACTTTGTAAGTTTTTTTTCTCTGCTTGCTGAGAAAGTAAGTAAACCTTTTCTCTTTATTTATAATTAGGAGCAATTATAGCTAAAAAGCACTTTTCTGTTATAGCAACCCCACTCAAGAAGTGAAGCTATGTTAATCTTAATGAAATATACCAAAACATGATGTATTGCTTTAAGCAGCATTCACAAGCATGTCTAGCTAGACCCCTATGTCTAGAGACGTGCCTAGCCAGAATTCAATGTCTAGACAACAACCGTTAAGAAGTAAAATTTGGTGCTTAGCTAAAACTACAAATGCAGTTTCAAATTGTAATTTCTAGCCAATCAAGAGAGCTTATGCAGGCAAAACTTTCAAAATTGTAATCCCTATTCTGACTTTTACAAGCTAATAGATAAGACAAGCGAAACAATTGCCTTAATTTGCTTGATTATTATGCCTAGTGTTGCATGTTGGCCTAAAATGAAAAAAAAAACAATGAATGAAAGAGAAAAAATTTAATTTCAGTTTAAAAATATAAACAGAAATGATGAAAAAAGTGGATCTTGACACATTCTGATTGGCTGTAATAAAAAATCCTAGACATTGAGCTCTAGAGGCTAGAACTCAATGTCTAGCCAAGCGCCTTGTCTAGCATGTCTAGCTAAGCATCAAATTTTACTTACAAACAGTTGTTGCCTAGACATTGGATTCTGGCTAGACACGTGTCTAGACATGGGATTCTAGCTAGACATGCTTATGAATGCTGCTTTAGAAACCAACTTGGGCTATATATTTGTACATTAAGAGGGTGGAGGCTAAGTATAGCAGGTATGCATGCAAAATTTGTTAGCTACAATTATTCTTGATATTATGAAGTAAGAATTGTTTTCTAACTTCATACTGTCCAAATACTTTACCCCCGCCCCCTAATTTGCAAATATATAGCCCAAATTATATAAGTCTAATGTATTCTGTCACCTGCCACTTGCTTTCCAGTGAGCATAAGCTAATTGTTTCTTAATACAGAATGATGAAAAACCACTTCATGGTTTGTTCTCAAGTTTTACACAGCATAATTCTTGACTGGAGTTGCCATAACAGAAAAGAACCACTAAAGATACAACTTACAAAGAAAGTAATTTGTATATTTTAAAAGTTAAACTGAAAGATCAAGTGATATATTCACAAT